>NC_063261.1:698858-942113 GCF_019578655.1 Ricinus communis | reverse complement strand
GCTCACAAGTCAATAAAGAAACAACAGACTCTTTAACGGTAAACGCTGAGACTAGAGTCAATGAAAACAAACAAAGACAGACTTGATCCTAGCTCCGCAGTACCAAGAATACTAACCTAGGTCGAAGGAAATCTAAACCTAGACTTTGATACCAACTTTGTCATGACCTGATCTATGGGCCCGTGACAGGAGCTAGGGAATGGGCAAGCGTAAGGCCACTGAAATCCGTAGCAAGCCTGAATAATCAATATCTAAATTAAAATATAATCTTATCCATTATAACAATATTTCATTACCAAAACTCAACCACACAAATACTACATATTTAAATTAGTTCGTCAGCGCAATTAGATAACACATGTTCAATTGGTTTTATATGCCAAAAGTAAATAAAAATTTTAGAATCACTACTGCGGAGAATCTAGATTTTTAATAATCAGATATATGAATAATCTCAATTACATTAAGCCAGAAGAAGGAGGAAGTCAGGTTGCCAAGGAGAAGAGCTTGGAAGACCTAGTTGACACCTGAAATATTAAATTGAGATTGTCAGTCTTGAAAATGAATTAAAATCATACAATCTGAATTAAAAGCAGTCATATATATATATAAAATAATTATTTAGATAGCATAGAATATCACATAATAATAAATACGTGTCTTATCAATAATAAAAAAAATATGCAATTTAATACATCCAAAACGAGTACTTCACTAGAACCTTAAACCTCCAGTTCTAGCAGCCTTTCGGCTCTCTTATTCCAATAAGACTGGCGCCCAAAGACCAACGCTGGACCAAGGACCTTTCTCTAGCAAATCAAAATCCTATAGGCCTAGAGAGATATGCTCGACCAGGACACATTACCGAATATTTTCTATTACCTGACTCTGATCTTCACCGATGTGCATGCAGTCCTGATGTAGTCCATTAGGTGGCATGTTTTATCGTTGCCTCATCCCGAGCCACAATACAGATTTAGCATCAACAAAATTAAAGTAACATCATATACAAAAAAATTATAATGTTATTCGATCCGACAATAAATACTAAAATTAAATAATGCCAATATAACGAACATAAATTAATGATGCGATGTTAATAATAATAATAATAATAATGATGAAAATATTAATAGTAAATGTAATGACAATAAGTAATAGTAGTAGTAGTAATAATAATAATATTGAAAAGAACGAAAATAAAATATAGTAATACTAATACTACTATTGGTGATAATAATATTTATTAGACAAATAGAATTTCTATTTAATTTCAGATGATGACACATGCAATAGATTATATGACTTTAACTCACAGTTCTGTCGAATTTTCGCTAATTGCTCCTACGCCTCGAATAGAGCTAGCTGAACAGACGAATTATCTATTCATGAAAATAATTAAGATAATTAAGTTAATAAAATATTTCATAATTTATCCTAGGCCTAAACTCTTATATTAGACTGCCTAAAGAAACCTGTATGATCTTGACTTGAAAAATTCTATTGAAAATTTAGCAAAACCTCTCCTAAAATACGGACATTTATCCTCCGTAAACTAGGTCCAAAACCTACTAAAAACACTTTAAATATTCATTATATACTTATTAGGAATCATATCACCCATAACTATATTATTTTTCCGACTCCGCAACATATCACATATCACAATTAATAATAAATAGTCCATCATTAATATTTATTCCATAACCAACCCACAATTTATTTATTTTATCTAATTTAATTATTCACAACTACAATTATAACAAAATCGAATAATAATTAATCAAGTTAATTAATTCATAATATTTATAATTAAACTATCAATTAATTAAATTAAATTAATTTATAATTAATGGAATTATTAATTTCTAATAATTTTTAAATAATTTCAGATTCAAATAAATTTTACTGACTCAAAAATTTTAAAATTTTGGACGTCCAAGAAAGGCGAGGGTCTGAAAGCCGGTATAGTCAGATTTCGAATCCGGAAGCTCCTATGTGAAACTTGAGATGCTAGGAGTCCAAATATATAAATATATTTGTCGAAATCTCACCGGAAGCCACCGGATTGAGGCCGGAAAGCTTCAGCTCTGTTGAGTCTTGGACAGAGCTTCCGACGATGAAAAAATAGAAGGAAGGATTGCTCTTAAGGTTTCTAGTGGTGGGGAGTCTGTTTCTGATGTCAGATTTGCAAAATATGGCTGGTAAGACGCTGTTCTAGAAGTGGTAGCCGAAGCACAGCTCCTCCACCAACTTTTCTTCTTTTTCCGGCGAGCTAAAGGAGGAAGAGGGCGGCGCCAGTGAAGGAGGAGGAGAGGGAAAGAGGTTAGGTGGCTGATTGGTGGAGAGGGTGGTGGCTATAGTAGAAAATGGTCGAGGGAGTGGTATATGTGGGAAAGAAGAAGAAGAAGAAGGCAGGGGGGAGGAGGGGGGTGCGGCGCAAGGCTGCTGGTTCTTCTCTTTTTCTTTTTCTTTTTCTTTCTTTTAGGAAAAATTTCATTTGGTCCCTCCAATAAAACCTAGATACCAAAAATCATTATTCTTAATATTTTATCCACTTTTTCCCAATATATATATATATATTTATTTATTTATTTATACCCAAACTAACCAACTTTAATTTAGGCTCATTGAGTATTTTAAAAATACATGTACACATTAAAATTAATTTAATAAGCTCTTGACTCATTTATTTAAAATTACAAAACTATATTTAAGATTCTCCAAAAATTAATACAATATAATTTATTAGATAAAATTAATTTAAATGGTACTTATATTACTCGATTATTAAAATATTTCATTAAATGCTCAATTTAACACTAAAAATATTTATTTATCAAAATACTTTCAAAAATATATGAAAATTAAAATTCAGAAATGATGGGTATTAATATTTTGATTGGCTTCTGTTACTTTTATTTTGATCTATTTTATTTATTTTATCTCATTCTAATTAATTTTTAACGTATATGCATGTGAAAATTAACTCTAGGGATGCGAGATTGTACCGGCGATTGAAGAAAAATTGAATAAAACCTGTTCTGAGACTCTAGAGCCGATTGGCTCCACATGTATAGCCGGTCAGCTATTCAATCCTGACACTGAATTTTGTGTATTTTTTACGTATTTTGATATATTCTCGGTCTTTATATAGTTTTAGATCTTTTTCTTTTCCTAATCATAGTTGTAGGCAGGTTGTAATAATTAGGTTTTTCGTTTTGTTGTATTTTGCTTATTTTTTATTGCTTATTCTATATTAACTAAATACATGTTAATGTCACTCATTAGTAAAAGTGTTCCGGTGATTATCCGGTGGCGACTTCCATCTCCACTAGTCTCAGTGACTAGTTAGCGTTGCTGATTAGATTAAAAAGCTTTATAGTACCGTATCGCTAAAGACACTTGGATGCGTGTCCGAAACTGCCGCCCATAGATTTTTAAATAGAGAGTTGTATTTATAAATAAATACTTATTAATTAAGTAATAAACAATAAATATTTATATTGCTTTCATATCCGATCATGTTGTGCTTGACCGTGTTGCTATGAGGATTGCAATCCAATGGGCAATAACTAATAATTGGGATAATATTTACTTTGAAAGTGATGCAGAAAGGAATTATTAAGGCTATCCAAGGGACTTCACATACACAGGTCTAAGCAAGCATACTGATTAGAGACATCAAGGATCTTAGTAATCTTATTCATCATACATCTTTATGTTTTGAGGAAATTACATGACCTACTTATTTTTTCACATATTTTACTTTTATAGGCTGCCTTTTAAAGTTTTATTCTTTGGTTGATCTACTTTTTTTATACTTTGTAATCTTTAAATTTTTATTTTTGCTCTTAAACGTTTTTGACGTTTTCATCGCTCTTGAAGTTTACTCTTTTTCTTCCTTGCTGTCCTTTTTCTTTTTCTTTTTCTTCTTCATCTTCTTTTTCCTCTTCAATAATATCTATCTACAGTAAATAAATTTTATTCCTTTTAATAATTTCTTTTTCTTTTTCTTGATTTTGTTTATAATTACAGTTCAAAAGGTGTCTCAAGTATATAGAACTGAAAAGAACCATGAAGGCTATAAATCAATATTTGGTTCTATTTTTTACTTTTAGTTTCTCTAGGCAGGATTTTGATGATAAGAAGAAGAATACTATTAATGTAAAACTTAAAATCTTTTTTTAAAAATGATGGGAATTTTTATTGATTCTTCTTAAAAGAAGAATATTGATATTAAATCTTCAAAAAAAAGTAAAAAAATTATCATATGAATGCACTTCAAGTGTTTAATGAAATGCACAACAATTGCACTAAAAAGAAAGAGAAGTGTATGTGTGGTTTGAGAGTTTAAAAACTAAGAAGATAAAGAAAATATAATATAGAAGAATGAGAGAAGGAGATTAAAAGAAAATTTTAGTAGTTTCTTGTGGGCACTAAGACCTGAACTCCATGTCATGCTCTCTAATTTTCTTCTTTTCCTTTATTGTTATTGTTTTGGCGTAGATACTCATTATCTACTCATAATATACTCGGAGTATACTATTTACTGTTAGCTACATTTTTTGTTATATTTCTAGTCTTACTCTCATGTTTGTTTGAAAACTGTTGTTAAGTCAATTCTTAGTTATTGGTTAAAATTTGGGGCAAAAAGTCTAGTTTTCTTTTTCTCTATTCATGTGGTAAAATCTTGTTAGATCATATTAATTCATACATAAAACGACTAAAGTTTTGGTTTTTAAAGAAGCAAAATATATATCTTATTAGATTATTTTTATTAGATAAGATTTATAGATTTTCTTAACTTTTCTTTTGCATTTTACTAGTTTTATATATGTATGATTCTTTTTTATGGAAAAAGATCAGGTCTAACTATAGTTTTTAAATAATAAGCTTATGAACATCGGAAGAGCCTTGCGATCACGTTAATCTCTTATAAGAAATTCAAGAAAACACAGATTTCTAATAGTGAGTTTGAATTATGTAGCAAGCTTAAGAAGGTGGATGGAGCAATGATAGGACTATTGACTCTGATACTAAATAAGTATCATTTTCTTATCGATATATTTTAAGTTGTAAATTTTATTTATTTGAATTTATTATAAATGATTTGTTATTTTTCTTCAATTTAAATGAGTAAGTGTTGTTTTGTCCATCAAAAACAATTTTAGATGTAAGTATGTTAAATGTAAATTGGATATATTCAGAATATACTATGAAGATTCCTTTGTATACTCAGAATATACTTATAATATATTTTGATAATACTCTTTGTATACTCGAAATAAACTTGGTATAAACTATATACTTATAATATATTCGGAGTATACTATATACTATTAACCTGGAGGTTTAGAAAGTTATTATCTTTTGATATGCAAAAATCCGTTACATCAAAGCTTACGCACCTTGTGTTTTCTTTCCAATATCCATTATGTTGAAAAAAAGTAGGAATTATGATCATATTTAAATTTAAAAAATATATAAAAAATAATTTTAAAATTTGAATGGAGGAAATTTAGTAAAAATTAGAATATTATATACTTGAAATAAACTTGTTATATACTTACTATATATTGTTTATTGTGCTCATTTAGGTCTAATAACAATAGCAAAAAATTATTTGGTTCTTTCCACTTATGTATTTTTTCTAACATCTAAATTGCAATATCTGATTCAACAAAACAGTTATATTTCCATAATTTGATATTTTTGAGTCTGATTTATGATTTTGAGTTCATGAAATATAATGAGAAGAATTCAATAAGAATCAAGTATCATATATATGAAATATATTCATTGTATATTTAATATATATTGTTTACTGTATATCTTAAAATTTTAAATCAGTACGACACCATAAGGGGTAGCGTATAACTCATGAATAAAAGAAATTAATACACATACTTATTTGTTTTTCATTTTCTAATTCGTTTAATAATTTTCTTAAATAAAAATGATATATAAAAAGTTTGAGTTGATTGATTTCTATCTTTCTAACAAAGCTGCCATATCTGCACATGAGAAAAAAAATATAAAAAATTATTTCATAATCAGTAACAGTCACAGTATTATATACTTGAAATATACTAGTTATATATGCATTATATACATTTTACTATTTACTTTTAAATTTATTTAATATACTTATTGTAAATATATACATATTGGATGCCCACATATACTCATTAATTTTTAATATACAAATTTTGTACAATATATGTATGAATCAAAAATTATCTAAATATTAATCTTTTATAATATCATAATAGATACTTATTACTTGCCTCTATATACTCATGGTATATTTTTTACTGTGTATTATTGTTTTTCTAATATATTACTTATTGTATACTTATTAATATACTTGTTAGTGTAACTTTTAAAACTTGTTTTATATTTATTTTAAACTTTTTTTTATAATCTATTTATTGATCTATTCTTTGTTTTATTATTTATATCAATATAATAATCAATACAAATACTTTATATGATAAATACATCGATAACACATGACTTTGAATATATTTTTGTAAAATTTCAAAAGATATACTTATAGTACACGTATACTCGTCATATACAATTTTTTGAATTTTCTGCAGATAAGTTTTGATTACTTATTTATCTTTAGATCTGAGAACTTAAATTCTTTAATTATTTTATTCTACTTGTAAGCAGTTAAGTAAATCATATAAGTTTTGAAAGATTTTAATGTATTTTTTTTCAAAATAACAAGAAATAAAAAAAGATAGATTGATGAGATTGGATTATCTATTTTCATATTCGAATTTGATGAATGTATGTTGAAAAAGCTTTATCTTCTCACGTTTTTGTTGTTTATTGTAGATTTTATCAAAATTGTAGATTGTTTCTTGTAGATTGTTGTAAATTTCTTGAGATTTTGGTATGGCGGTTTTTTTTTTTAAATTAGTTGTTGCGATTTTTTGTCTTTCGGATATGTTATTTTTGAGTAAAACACGCATGTTTTTACATGGGTTGTATAGAAGTAAGTTTGTTGGCTTTGGAGCGTATTTGTGTAAAATTTTGGAGATTAAAGTATAAAAGTTAGACACCTCTTATATTTAAGTATTCCTAAAAATTTTTATTATGTTTTTTGTATAGAGCCAATAATTATTTAGCCTATAATCTTTATCGGTTAGCTCTTCGAGGTCCCCTCTTGAGTGATAACCCCCCTCTCCTTATGGCTTATTAAAAAAATTATCTTTAATTCTAATGAATTATCTAATTATTAACTAAAAATATCTAATTATTAAATGAATTTAAATAACTAACTCACATCAACTTAAGTCTATAATCATAATACTTACTTTTAATATCTACATTATTTAAATTCTTTATTTAACAATATTTTAATTATTTAGTACTTTAAATTAAAAAAATTAATTTATATAATATTTTATCAAATCAATTATTAATTTACTATTTCTGTAACAATGATTTATCAAGCTATTATATTATTATTATATTTGTCTATCAAAAACCAATTCTTATAGCTCACATGATTTATTATTTATTAAATTAATTTATGTCATGCTTTCATTTTAATATTAGTAATTCATATAAATTCATAGTCTCATTTTAATTCTCACACCGTCTAACATACTCATCTAGCAATTCTTATAAGGTCTAAAAATTACAATAAATATTCATTTCTTAATTTTTTTAAATATTCATAATACTAGAACAAACAAACATAATAAATCAAATAAGCAATGAATTTTTTTTAATTTTAACCTATCCATTTTAGAACCACATATGTATATTCTAAAATTTATTAAACTACAAAAATTTACTCTAAAATTGACTATCAAATTCTTAAACTACTAATTACACAAAATACTTCAAAATTTTTAAAATATTATACATAACTCATTTCCACTTAATCCAAAAATTAAAGTTAATAGGAATTTACCATATGATATGCATATAATATTAGTAAAAGATTCCTGGCAACTTTAGCTTACCACCACTCTCGGCACGTGGCTTGTGGGGCCCACGCCGCCTTCTCGATGGAGTCGATGGACGAGCTCCTCTACATCGATTCATCTCTTCAATGCTTCCTAAAGATGATCTCATTTTTCCAAAATTTATTTTGATTCCGGCTGTATCTATAGAATTTCATTTTTTCTTTTTCTTGGGGGGAGGGGGGGGAGGGTTGCTAACTCAATGGTAGAGCACTCGGCTTTTAAGTGTGGCTCTTTCTCAAATACAAAGATTAGAAGTATTTTTGTCGTCTCTCTTTCCTTCTAACTTGTTGCACCAACATCAGAGCAAGGTCATTCTAGTGCCGGATAAAAACTGAGATGATAAGCTTTTCAAAGCTATGCTCCCTAACTAGAAGTATATCCCTGTTTGTGAATGATTAAATTTCCATTCTTTAGTTTTGCTCTCTATTTTTAAACTAGTGTTTTTTCTGTCTAAAATCATTTTCTTTAAGTCAACCAACTGAAAATCATAGTTTTCCTCATCACAAAATCATAAATACTAAAAACACTTATTTTGATTGAGTTTGGATGTATTTTGGAGTATTAAATGGTGGTTATGGTGGAAGAAAAGGAAAACAAAATTAAAGAAGAAATAAAAGAAGAAGGTGATTGAGAGAGACAAGTTCTCTTCTAAAAGAATATCTTTATTTATTCAATTATTTTTATCTATATCTTTCTAGTCACTAACTCTAAAATCTTTCTAACAATGCCCTTCTCATAAATTCTTAGGTTCTTCCTCTGATTATCACCCTATTAGTCACTATTTTATTGTTACTAATATAATTATTTTACTTATTACTGTCCATTTTAAAATTTAATCCTAAGAAATTATATTCTATTTAATGTAATATTCTTTCCTTGACTCTTTTATTTGATATATAACTATATTATAGGAAGATAGCTATAAATTGAATATGAATGTTACAGTATTTTATTATACTTTCTAGTCTATTTTTTTATTCATATATACTGCATTATTGTTGTGCTTATATATATAAAATGTTAATAATGAATATAAATTATTTATTAGTGAATTTTTTTTTTAATAAATATAATGCTTAGTTGCATATAAGAATAAACTATGTTTGCTTAGTTGCATATAAGAATAAACTATGTGTTTTATGAAAATATACTAATGCTTAGTTATAGTCAAGTTTAAATAATTTATTTATTTTATATTCTTACCAAGAGAATGCATGTCCAAATCCATATATGAAACCTGAATTTTGATTGTGAAATCTTTTATGAAAATAAAATAAAAACTTATATAGGAATTTTCAAATTGTAAACATGATCACGTTATATGTTATAATTATGTTTAAATTATTGTTTATCCGTTTTTAACCAAGAAAAGCATATTCAAATTCATATATCATCATCAATATTTAAAATAAAAACAAAAATTGTAATAGTTCCACAAAGATTTACTAATGCATTTATATAAAGTTGTTAACCATTCATCATATGTATTTATTATTTATATTATATTAGGTCTTGAGTTTCATATGTAGTTAAGTTAAATTGTATCATTTATATATAATAATCTTTCTTTTGATAATTGAAGAGTCAATTACTCCTTTTTTGACATAAATGAAGGGAAAGAATTCGAATTGAGACTTTGCTCAATTTAACTATCAAGTTTAGCGTATGAGTGTTGAAGAGTCATCTAATCTATAATAAAATCAACTTCTTCTTTCACTTATGTTTTCTACATTCGTATCTCTATTTTCACCTTCACCATTTTTATCTTCATGTTCAAATAAATTGGTAAGGAGATTGAAAAGATATTATTTCTAAAATTTAAACTATTTTCTAATAATCTTAAAAAGTCGCACTTTAAAGAGGTGCTTTTATTTTATTAAAGAGTTTCATAAATAATCTTATTCAAGTTAGTAGTTCTAGTACTTTTATATAATTATATCAAAATTAAGTTTGATTTTTTTATTAATAATTCAATCTTTTTTTATATAATCAATGTAAATATTAAAGTTATATCTAGAAATAGGTCTAAATACTAATTAAATTTACTTTTTAATAATTTTATCCAATTATTTGAGAATATTAAAACAAATACACGAGCTTTTAATTTGTATTCAAAAATAATTTTCAATAACAATTTTTAAAATTTAATATTAGAAAAAATGACGTGAAAATCAATTGTGTTTGCTAAAAGAATAATAATCGTGAATTTTCAAAAAATAATTTGTCTTGAACTTAATAATATGTCATTGAAAGCCTTGCATATATGCATCCTTTTACACATCTTACATATAAACACAACAATTGTTTCTGCTTACTTTTAGTAAGCAAAATTTACTTGCCCCATCATTTTCATTCGAAATTTTAAAATTTGTTGCCAAAAATATTTTAGAAAATAAATTAAAAATATGAGTATTTATTTTAAATTTTTTAAATAATTGGATAAAATTGTTAAAAGGTATAAAATTTGTGATTTAATAGTAACTAGGCCAATATTATAAATCTAAAATTGTTAATTTTAGTATTTTCATATCTTAAATTATTAAGGATAATTACTTATTTCGCAAGTAAGTAATATGGTATTATTATAGTCTCAATTGTCTCCATGTTGCTTTAATTAAACAATGACATGAACTAAGAAATATTACTTTGATGTAACAAAAATCTCGCATTCGATTTGCCACATATTTCCCAGTTGCATGCTTATCTGTTGAATCCTTCCAACCATCATCCATGCCTGTATCCCAACTTATGTGGAATGTCTCAACTCCATTGATGTTAAATTACCCTTCTGCTTCAATCACATTTTTCAACTCTCCCGTAGATGGTCCATAGAGTGGGATGTTGAACGAGTCCAGTTTTTTTCTTCAATTAATCCCTGCATAGTCAGCCATGGAGAAATCATGATAAAATGACACTAAAATTAATTATACAAAAGCAAATATTTTCATTTCTAAATCTTTTTGTGTTCTAACATCCGGTCCTTAATGAATTATTATTTTTTTAACTAATTCTGAAATTTTAAAATTTATGTTGGTGATTTCCTTATTTATCGGATTTCTAATTAAATAAAAAAAATTAACATAATTGTAAGAAATTAATAACTCATATAATTATAATAAGATATCAGTGATTAAATTTTATTGGTTAATGAAAGGTTGTGAATTGAATAGTTATGGCTATTGGTAAAAGGTTATAACATGAAAGGTTGTAAATATTGGTGCTTTGATAGAAAGCCACCATTAGTCTATAAATAAGAGTTGGTCCTCTCTCTACCCATATCATCAACAATTATAACAAATATAAAATCTAAAGGTTAGAGTGTCCATCAATAAGATAAGGGGAAAAGGGAGAAAAATCACACTCTATTAAACATGGATCAATGTATGTTTTCTTTCTTCTATTTAATGGTGAAAAACATGATGTTCTAGATTAATGGGCTATATAGTTTACATGTGGTATCAAGGCATGGTTTAAGAAATCATATTTTTCCATAATTTTGTTGAATTTACTGTTGTTGAAGATGCATGCAAGAATTAATTCTTATTTTTGCATATAAATTAAATTGATTAATTTTGCACGGTTTAGATTAAGTTTAAGATTTATTGATGTTAGTTTTTGGACTAATTTTGTGTAAATTTGGTGACACACGCACTACTGTAATAAAAATCTAGTGTTTTTGATCAAGGTCCATTGTAACCTATAAAATTTTGTTCACTTATCAGATTGCACGTAAAGTTATTATTCTTCCAATTAAGTCCGAAATAATTTACAGTTTCATCCTAATAATTTTTTTTAATCCAAATTCATCCTTAATTCTTGGTGCATATATATATATATATATATATATATATATATATATATCAGTAATTAATGCTTAATTGAAATTAAATTAAATATTTAATGAAAGTAATATATTATTTAAATATATTATTATAAATTTTTGAAGTTTTTTTTAAGAACGATTTGCTTGTTACCAAAGTAACCAAATTTTTAAAGTAAATAAATTTCAAATTATAGATTATAATTTTCAATTACTCAAAAATTTTATATTTAAATGACATTATGATTTTTGTATATTTATGGGTAAATTAAAATTTTTTATTATAAGATATTTAGGGATCAACCCAAAGGTTGATTAATTATTTTATAATTGATAAACATAATCGTGGTGTTTAGTATGTTATACTAATTTTATTTTTTCATATCCAAAGATAGAAAAATAAATTTAGTTATGCATATATAATTACCTATAATTGTTTACATAAGTATATCTTATTATCACCTAAAGAAGAACTTTGATATATTTTATGTTTATATTTGAATTTATGGAATAAATATTATGAATCAAAGTATTAACATATGAGTATTCTATGTTATTTTTATTTGCAGTATCTATACCCGTTTCTCTTCATTCGCATGCTTCATTTATTCCATTATTTAATGGTTTGAACTTTTCTGATTGGTGGGAACAAGTTCAGTTTCACTTAGATGTTTTGGATCTTGATTTGGCACTTCAAATTGAGAAACCTGCTACTATTATTGATGAAAGTAGCAATGAAGAAAAAGCTTTATATAAAGCTTGGGAAAGATCGAACAGATTAAGCTTATTATTTATGCGAATGACTGTTGTAAACAACTTAAAGAGTACAATTCCTAAAACTGACAGTGCTAAGGAAATTAAAAAGCTTATTGAGGAACGTTCTCAAACAACTGATAAGTCACTTGCTGGCACATTGATGAGTAATTTGACCAACATGAAATATTATGGTTCACGTGCCATGCATGAGCATGTTTTTGATATGACTACCTTAGCGGCAAAATTAAAGACCTTAGGAATGAATGTGGATGAGTATTCTCTAGTACAGTTTATACTGAACTCCTTACCTCCTGAATAATATGGTCCATTCCAAACAAATTATAACAACTTAAAGGATAAATGGAATGTAAATGAATTGACCAGTATGCTTGTTCAAGAGGAGACAAGATTAAAGAATCAAAGAGCTCATTCAGTTCATCTTTTAAGTCATTAAGAAGTTGGAAAGAGTTACAAAAAGAAAGGTGGAAAGAGCAAGAAGAAAGGTTTACACAACCTAAATGAATCTCTTAAGGCTGCTCATAAGAAGAAACATGAGAGTGTTACGTGTCACTTCTGTGTTAAAATCGAGCACTTAAAGAAGGATTGCTTGAAACGTAAAGCTTGGTTCGAAAAGAAAGGTAAGCATTACACTTTAGTATGTTTTGAATCAAATTTTATTGAAGTTCTGTAAAATACTTGGTGGATTGATTCCGGTTCCACTGCCCATCTTTCTAATACGATGCAGAGATTCCTTACGATCCAAACCATAAGGCCAAATGAAAGTTTTATCTTCATGGGGAATGGAAAAAAAGCTTCTATTGAAGGCATTGGCACTTATCATTTAATTTTAGATACAAGACATTATTTGGATTTATTTCAAACTCTTTATGTACCCACATTTTCACGCAACTTAGTTTCTTTATCAAAGCTCGATGTAGCGGGATTTTATTTTAAGTTTGGTTATGGGTCTTTAACTTTATTTAAGAATAATAATATCATTGGTTCTGGATTGTTATGTGATGGTTTCTATAAGCTTAAACTTGATAATTCTTTTATTGAGACATTAATGACCTTGCATCATAATGTCAGTACTAAACATAGTTTAGTCAATAAAAGATTTGCTTACTTGTAACATAAACGCTTGGGTCATATATTTTAAGAAAGGATACAAAGATTAGTAAGAAATAAAATATTTCCAAGTTTGGACTTTACTGATCTTGAAGTATGTATTGATTGTATTAAAGAAAAATAAATAAAACACATTAAGAAAGGAGCCACGAGAAGCACACAACTTAATGAAATTATACACACTGATATTTGTGGTCCTTTTGATACTCCAACTTTTGGTGGAGAAAAATATTTTATTACCTTTGTCGATGATGTTTCTTGTTATGGTCATATTTATCTATTGCATGACAAATCTCAATCAATCAATTTACTTGAGATTTACATTAAAGAGGTTGAGAGGCAATTATATAAAAAAGTAAAAATCATAAGGTCAGATAGAGGTGGTGAATATTATGGAAAATATGATGAATTTGGACAATGTCCAGGTCCATTTGCTAAATTTCTTGAAAGACATGGTATTTGTGCTCAATGCACAATGCTAGGAACACTAAAATAAAATGGTGTTGCAAAAAAGCGTAATCATACTTTAATGGAAATGGTTAGGAGTATGATGAGTCATTCTTCTTTACCCTTGTCATTGTGGATGTATGCATTAAGAACTGCTATGTATTTGCTAAGGTAGTTTCAAGTACACCTTTTGAACTATGGACAGGAAGGAGACCTAGTTTGAGGCACTTACATATTTGGGGTTGCCCAGCAGAAGTAAGAATTTATAATCCACATGAAAAGAAATTAGATTTAAAAACAACCATTGGTTATTTTATTGGTTATCCAAAAAAGTCTAAAGGGTATAGATTTTATTGTCCTAATCATAGTACAAGAATTGTTGAATCTGGAAATGCAAAGTTCATTGAAAATGGTGAAATTAGTGGGAGCGAAAGAATACATGATGTTAGTATTCAAGAATTTAGGGTGGAAGTTCTTATACCCAAAACTTCTACAATTGTTGTTCCTAATGTTATTACTCATCCCAATAACATTCAAGAACAACAAATACATGATCAAATGCTTCATGATGGAAATGTCAATAACGAAACCATAGTAAATGGACAACAAGAAGTAATAGTAAGAAGGTCTCAAAGAGAAAGGAGATTTGCTATTTCTGATGATTATGTAGTTTATCTACAAGAGTCATAAATGGACTTAGGAATTAATAATGATCCAGGTTCATTTTCAGAAGCCATGAACTGTGATGATACAATTAAATGGATTAGTGCTATGGAAGAACAGTTAAAATCTATTGATTAAATTCAAGTCTGGGACCTTGTTGAGTTGCCTGAAGGATGTAAAAAGATTGGATGCAAATGGATTTTCAAAACCAAATGCGATTCAAAAGGCAATATTGAAAGACACAAAGCCAGACTTGTTGCCAAAGGTTTGTCATGACCAGATCTGTGGGCCGTTACCCGTATTAGGGAATAGGAAGGCTTAAGGCCACCAAATCCCGTAGTAAGCCTAACTATTCACTAACTCAATCAAATTGAAATCCGGACTCAATCCAAAGCACTTTTTCCACAATTAATCTTCAATCAATGGGTACTATAAATTAAATTCGGTCCGCCAGCATAATTAGGCAAGACTTGAATTTATATAAAATTACAAACTGATAAGTCTAAAATTTCTACTGCGGAGAATCTAAAATTTTACAAGTCAAACATACCAAAATCAATTACATCAACTCGATGATGAAGGAGTCGGGCTGCTAGATAAGAACTGTAGGAAGACTAACAATCACCTGAAAAACAGTGAAATTGATACTGTCAGTCTCGAGAGTGAGTTAAAATCATATATCCCAAAAAGAATATAAACACTTCAATACAAATATTTGCTTAATTTAAAATAAAAATACATGTCATGCTATGCTTCTGCAAAATAAAATAAAATAAATTTTTATTTCATATCACGGGACGGAGTACCTCAGTAGAATCCTAATTCCAACACTAACATCTCGACTCTCTCATTCCAACATAACTGGCGCCTAGAGAGCGAAGCTCGACCATGGTCCTTAACTCCAGTCCGGTCACTTAATTATCACTATCAGTCTTAGCCTTTCGGCTCTCTTACTCCAATAAGACTGGCGCCCAGAGAGCGAAGCTCGACCAGGGTACTTAAGTCCAGTCAGGTCATTTAGGTTTCCAAATAAGCCAACGCCTAGAGAGTGATGCTCGACCAGGGACCTTTACTCCGGCAAACTCACTCTACTCAGCCTAGAGAGCAATGCTCGACCAGGGTAAGTCCTAAATTTACTCTTTTAAAATTTACCCTTTTTACTATCTATCTCAGTTTCCTACCGGTGCGCATGCGATCCTAATACAACCCATCAAGTGGCATGTTCTACTACCGTCCCATCCCGAGTCAACACGCAATCAATAAAATCATAACACATAAAATAAAATATATATAAATAGTGAATAAATAAATAATTAAAATATTAATTCATGTAATCAGAACTATTTTATAAAATCTTGGTATGACACATGTAAACAGACACATGACTTTAACTCACTGCTTTGACAACCTCCTAGCTCTGCTTTGATGTCTCGGGTGGAGTGAGCCGAACTGACGTATTATCTAATAACGAAAAATAATTCAATCAATAACATTAAAACATTTGACAATTAACCCTATGTCTAGACTCCAAGGACTGACTGTCTAAAAATTTTGAAATGGTAAATTCTATTGAAAATTTGGCAGAACCTCCCCTAAATATGAACGTCTAATATGTGATATGTTTTCATTAATACAAGTGCTTTTTTGGGTTATACTTCTTTGCCATTTAATTTCTTTGTCTTGCTTTTTAATTTTGACAAAAGGGGATAAGTATGCTTAAATTGATTTATAGAAAGTATGGGGGAGTAGTATGCATAATTTGATTACTAAGAATAAAGATGGAAGAAGTATGCATAGATTGACTTGGTTGCAAAAACTAAGAGGGAGAAAACAAAAATATTGAGGAGGAGTAAATCTATAAAGTGAACGCGTAAATCTATCAAGTGAATTAGTAAATCTATCAAGTGAATGAGTAAATCTATCAAGTGAATTAGTATATCTATAAAGTAAATTATTCCTTTAATTCTTGAATGTTAGCTATTAACGATTCAATTGTACTTATACATGATCAATTTTGTATCTCTAATCATTTTAGTTGTAAAAATCAAAAAGGGGGAGATTATTGACCTAAAGGACAATTGATCTCTGTTTTGATATTAACATCCAAATTGAATATTACTAACCTTGTAGTTTATATGATAGAGCATTAAGGGAACCTATCCAAATATAAGCATTCTTAAGCTTTTAAGGAAGTGTTGTAAAAACATTCCAAAAGTGCAGGGGCTCTTTTCATATGACCAAAAATTATAGAAGACATTGAAAAGTCCATCTGACATCCTGCCAATTACAATGCAACACCAAGAAGTCAAATTGTCAAAGCTTTAAGAAGCGTGAGGGCACTTCATAAGCGCGGGGGTGCTTCATATTGGAGCTTGAGACTAAAAATAGCAAACGATAGAGCGATGAGAAGCGCGAGGGCGCTATTGAGCATGGACAAGGCAGGCGCGAGGGCGCTATTGTAGCGCGGGGTGGTTTTCGCAATTAATGGGATGTCAGTAATCATCAAGATAGTAGCCATCCCATTAGAGCCACATGCCTGGTGCTGTTAAAGCCCCAATATCTCTTTTTAGAAAGCGCGAGGGCGCTTTTTAGGACTTTAGATGATTTTTTGCCAAGTCATCAGTCTTGCAATTAATGAGCTTTTGACCCATTGTAATGTCTTTTAGAGGTTGCTATAAGTATAAATACCCCTTATAAAGATTCAATAAGTAAGTGTGTGATTTAGGTAACTAAAACTCTTGCAAATTCATTTCTCAATTTTGTTCACTCATTTTCTTTCTTTGTAAAGTGTATTAAGTTAAATCTCATTGTTCAACTAAAACTCTAAAGGGTTGTTGTGTGAGCCTAGGTATTAACAACACAAAGAATTGGTTGTTGAGTAACCATTAATACTCAAGGGTTAAGGGATTTAGTGAGAGATTGGTTCACTAAGGGAAGAGGTTTAATGTTAACCTTGAAAACACCAAATTGTTGGGTGAACCTATAAAACCCAAAGGTTGTAATCTTAAAGATTATAGTGGAATACTTAAGTGTGATCTTGAGTAGTGGATGTAGGGAAGGTTGTTCCCGAACCACTATAAACCTTTGTGCCAACTTCTCTAATCCTTACTCTCTTCAAATCATTCTTAATCCTTGTGTTTTACCAAAAACTACTCAGTTCCACAATTTGAGGTCACCAATTCAATTCCCCTTCTTGGTTCCAAGGAACAACACGTACCATCTTTGTAAGTATCTTCTTTAGATTCTTGCTGGCTGCCTCTACCAAGGTCTATACGGAAAAGAATTGTGATACTTGATCTTATATTTCACTAGCAAGTCTACTATCTCACCCATGAATTGCACCTCGTATCTATCACAACATGATGTGGAACTTCATATCTGCAGATCAGGTTCCTTTTTATGAATCTGGCCATCTGTCTTGCCCCTAAGATGGTGAACGACTCAGCTTCGACCCATTTTGAAAAGTAGTCGACGGCTATGACTATGAACTTATGGCCATTCGGAGGAGGCTTTATTTCTCCAATAATGCCGGTACCCCAAGTTGCATAAGGCTAAGGAGACGTCAAGTTATGCAGCTCGGTTGGAGGCACATGACTCAGATCATTGTATAACTGGCACTCTCGGCATTTTTTTATTGATGCTATACAATCCTTCTCCATCGTCAACCAGTAATAGCCTTGTCGCATGATCTTCCTAGTTAACACAATTCCGCTTATATGAGGCCCATATACTCCTTTGTGTATTTTCTCCATCAGTACTGGAGCTTATACTTTAGTTAAACACCAGAGCTATATACCCGACATCATTCTTCTACATAGGACTCCCTTGTGGCTGATGTAATTCCTGGCTTATACTCGTAGTGCATACCTTTCCTTGGCTGTCGTTTGTTCTGGATACTCCATGTCTTCTATAAACTTCTTCAGATTGTAGAAACATAGCTTCTTTTTTGGTCCCATCTGAACTTGCATAACTTGATTCCCTTGATAACAAGGTGCACCTAACTTCACAATCACAAAAGGTTTCATTGACAGCTATGAGGGATTAACCCATATAGATGACAGAGTAACTAGTACATTCGATATCTCATTCTCCTCCCAAGACAAGTGTATAAAGGAACACTTGGAGAAATTCCACACTGAAGTCTTACGATAATTGACACACAGCTTCAACCTCTCTTCTTTTACTTCCCATTCCTCAAGGGCTTATTAAATTACCAACATTGAATCCCTATAAGCCATTAGATGTTTACCTCCTACTACCACGACTGCTTTAATCCAAATAAATATGCTTCATACTTTGCCATATTATTAGTCATTTTAAACTCCAACCTCTTGGCCATTGGCAGCATCTCCTTCTGGAGTGATCAGAACTCCTCTTCAGCCTACATCTCTTGCATTCACAGCTCCATCGAAGTACATCTTTGATTCTTGGATCTCGATTGCCCCTGGATTCTCATCAGGAAATTCTAGATCCCAAGGATCGTCCTCTTCAATCGCGTTATGGGCTAGAAACTCAACCACAGCCCTACCCTTGACTACCTTCTTAATGATGTACGCAATGTTGAATTTTGTTCGGAGCACCAACCATCTAGCCAACTTTCCTATAAGAGATGGAGTCTTGAATAAGTACTTTAAAGGATCTACTTCTGAAATTGCTTTCACCTTAAAAGACCGGAAGTAGTGCCTCAACCTCCTTATAGCCCATATCATGGCTAGGCATGTCATTTTCATGAGGTTGTACTTTGATTTGTAAGGCAGCAACTTCTTGCTAAGGTAATAAAACGCATCCTCCATGTCGTCAGGCCCGCACTGTGCTACCGTCGCCCTTATAGTTCTTTCTCCAAGGTTAAGTATAAGATGAATGGCTTGCCATCCTTCGGTGGCTTGAGTACTGGTGGCTTCATAAGATATTCCTTGATTATGTTGAAAGAATCCTGACAATGTTCATCCCATATAATGGGCTGATGTTTCCTTAAAAGTTTGAACATGGGATCACAGACCATCATATGCTTAGAGATGAACCTACTAATATATTGCAGACGTCCTAGGAAACCCTTGACTTCTTTTTCCATTTTCAACGTCGAAATCTCTTGAATGGTTTTGACCTTATCCAGGTCGATCTCAATACCCCTCTGACTCACATATGTCCTAACAGCTTTCCTAATGTAACTCCGAACATGCTCTTCTTCGGGTTGAGTCTCAAGTTATACCTTTCCATTCGTCCTAAGAACTTATCAAGAGCCTGAAAGTGCCCTTCTCTTGTTTCAGATTTTACCATCATATCATCAACACACACCTCCACCTCCTTGTGCATCATATCATGAAATAACGTAGTGGCTGCTCTCTTATAAGTTGCCCCCACATTCTTTAGTCTAAAAGGCATAACCTTGTAACAGTATATCTCCCACTCAATGAAGAACAACGTCTTCAGCTTATTCACTTCTTCCATCATAATCTGATTGTAATTGGATAACCCATCTGTAAAGGAGTACATTGCGTTTGAAGCAGCGCTATCGACCATCACGTCTATGTGAGGAAGAGGAAAGTCATCCTTCAGGCATGCTTTGTTCAAGTCTTGGTAGTCCACACATATTCGAACCTTACCATCTTGCTTTAGGACTGGAACAATGTTCGGCAACCATTCAGGGTAGTCAACCACATCGAGGAAATTGGCCTTTACCTATTCAACAACCTCCTCTTGTATCTTTTATTTCCATTTCGGCCTTAGTCTTCTCCTCTTCTGCTTAATTGGCTTGATGTGTGAATAAGTTGGGATATGGTGCTCTGCTATTTTCCTATCTAGACCTGGCATGTCATCGTAGGACCAAGCAAATACCTATTTTCTTTTCTTGATTATTTTTTTTCAAATTCTCTCCTTCTCTCAGGATTTATATTGTGAGTTATCAAAATATTCTATAGATTTGCATCTGTGTCTAAATTAAATGAATCAATTTATATAGAATTGATGTCAAACATGCACATGTCATGATTATCAAAATGCATACTACCATTAGGAAAAAAATCACACAAGTAAGCAAAGCCATTCATATCATTAATCTTAAAAAGAAAAGAAACATTACCCTCATAAATGTCGGACGTTATTACATCATCGTTATAGAATACATCAATGATATTTTTTTAATTAGAGCAACTAACTCCTCTTGGCTGATTCTTTCCAGTTGAGTGGCATGCTTTTCCAGATTCAACTCTTCCATCTTGGTGGTGACCTTCTCATGGACTTCCTTGATACTCAGTTCGACCATCCTATCAACGATCAGGTTTTTGAAAATCTCAGACCCTGATACCTCAGTTTCAACTACACAAACAGGTTCGGGCTCCCTAGAGTTAGGCTTGTACTCCTTGACGAATATGTCTTTTAGAGTCTTGCCCTTTAGCTTGCCCTTGCCTTCCTCCTTAGAATAGCCCAAACCTCGTCGAGTCTTCTGACCTTTAAAGTCTGGTAGCTCTGCAACACCCTGGTGATTCTTTTCCAGCGTAAATCTAGGCATGAAGTTTATCTTCTTGAACATGCTGGCTACTTTAGGATCCATGTCGTCCTCGTAGAGAACAACCACTTGGAATCTAGTAGGGGTATCCACCCTATGTAGTCCTCCTAGATTGTCGAGATGACCTTACCATCTTCTGCATGAATAGTGACGATCTAACCTTCATGAGAATTTCACATTCTGATGCACTATAGAATGGACTCCTCCTAGGGTGTGGAACCATGGCCTTCCCAATAAAAATGCAAAAGTTATTGGGATGTCCAAGACAGTGAAATCCACATAAGATTCAATTGGACCCGTCTTCATTAATGCTGAAAATGTCCCTTCTACATCCCTTTTTGTCTCGTGATAGGCCCTTATGATCATGTTTGATGGTTTTAGATCCTTCACAGTCATCCCTAGTTTAAGGAGTATGCGAGATGACACATACTGATAGCTGACGCATCATCAACCATCATATATAGGGTTCTCTTCCCTTTCACCTCTACTGCTATGTATAGGGCCTTGTTGTGATCTCTTCCCTCAAGTAGTAGGTTCTCATCCGAGAAGGTGATCATCTTGGTGGTCTTGTCATTTACCTTTTTTATCATCTCCTAAGGGGTAGCTGCTGTATTGACACTTATAGAAGATAAGGCCTGGATTAGGGCCTTTCTGTGATTTGAAGAATGCATCAACAGCTCCGAGACATCAGCTCTCTTCTCTTCTTCCTCCATCATTCTAACAACACAACATCCCCATTTTCAGTTGCTTGCTTCTCTTGCTTCAGCTCTTGTACTCCAGCTTCCTTACCCTTACCCGCTGGCTCAGTCTTGGAATCGATGTTTGCTGAGATGTCCTTGGCCTCGACATTTTGAACCTCATTCTCATCCCTGGAATTATACCAAATGTCGATAGCTATTATCGACTTCTTTTCCTCCTCTTTTTAGACCTCTAAGAGACAGGTCTCATAAGTGGCTTAATCGTCATTTGTTCCCAATCACTTGGCACAATATCCTTGATCCAAATAATAGCTGAGGGTGGCCTCGAATATCGGACCCTAAAATCATATTTGCTCGAGGGCTGCCTAAGCAAGTCTTCACACTCATATCGAGGAAGTTATTCAATCTCCTATTCTCTAGAGTCGATTAAGTCCTGGATCTCATGCTTGAGACGGTTGCACTAGTTTGTCACATGCCTAAAAGCCTGGTGATACTCATAATACTGACCATTGTGAGGCTTAGGAATATCTTTCTATGATTGGGGCTTAAGCTTCCCGCTCCATTTCAGGTGTTGGAACACGAGGGATTGTGGTGCCCCTAGCTCGGTGAAGGTTTTTTGTGGGCTTTTTCCTCAGCTAGTGGCTCAGCTTGGGGTAGGTCTATGAAAGAGTTCATGATTGCCTCTTCACTGAAGTTAGGGTTGATTATAGACACTTGGTTCTAGGGTAGTGTGTTGTTTTAGTTTGGTAAGGGGTTCCTTCTAGTGTTAGGCTGGTCTGGGTCATTAAGCTTTCCCGCATCGACGAGGTCCTAGATTTCATGCTTCAGCTGGATGCAGTTATCAGTGTGGTGGCTAGTTGCTTGTTGGGATTTGCAGTAAGTGTTGGACTTATATCTAGGTGCATTTGGGTTCGGTGGATTCTTTAGGGTGGTAGGTTGGAGCATGCCATTCTGAACCAATCTCTCAAAGATCTTAGAGAGAGGTTGCTTAAAGTTAGAAAACTTCCTCGATTGTTGTACAACATTCACATCCAAGGTCCTACTTCATCCAGCCTGGTAGTTTGCCCTTCCGCTAGTCTTCACAGCCTTTCTCTTATCATTCTCTATTTCCTCGACCTGTAACCTGTCATCATACAGATCCATGAAGGTCTTCCGGTTCATTATCTACGACCTTTCAACCCATCCAAGGAAGACATTTCGGACCACCATATGACCCTAGTCTTTTTAGAGGGCTTGTTCTTCATCAGACTAGCCTAATTCCTCCATCTAGTCAGGAAATCAAAGAAGGACTCATTTTGCTTATGCCTAGTGGATTTTAGATTCCTGATTAACACTTCTAAATGAGTGTTGTAGTCGTACTGCTTGACAAAGGAGTTGCACAAATCCCACCACTCAGCTTTGGCAGATTTCTCCAGACCGTGGTACTAGTTGACTGCAAGTCTTTTTAATGACAACACAAATAGCTTAACATTCTGGGTCCTACTAAGCTAAGTAGTTCCCATGATGGTCATGTACTGCTTCAAATGAACCTTCGGGTCACTAGTCCCATTGAACTTGTTCATCTCAGGCATCCTGAACTCTGCAGGCAGCTTCTCTTCCTCTGTTAATACCAGCTCTTCAAAATCATAGGTTGAATCCAAACCTTTGATTTTTAGCATATACCCTGCATCTTGTCAAGTTGGGCACTCAATCGCTTACAGCTTCATTGGTGACAGCGCAGTCTCCCTCCTAGCCTTGTTAAGCATGAACTCATTGAAATTCTAAAAGTTTCAGGGCACTCCCCTTCTAGTTGGGTCTTCGGCATTGGCATTAGCCGCGACACTATTGGCAGCAGCAGTCTTAGCAACAACTACAGCCGGGTCAATAGTAATAGGCGGGTTAACTGGTGTAGTCGAAGCAGTAGGTGGGGCTTGGTTTGTAGCCATCCCAGCCAGGAGTTGTTGAAGTTCCTCCCCAATCACACCCCTCAAGTGTTCTACTACAACATTCTTGAGGATCTCAATGTCTTGTATATTAGTTATTTTATTGGCCATCTCTTCTTGGCGTCTCGATTCTTCTAAGTGCTCTAACACAATTTTGATCCTTGGAGAGATGGGCCCTTTTTCCAACCTCCCACTCTCTGGCCTCTTCCGACCCACATGAGAGTCTATATGGCTAAAAAGGAAAAGGTTAGTATGATGCATATGATGCATGATGCACGTGTTATGCACAAGGATAAAAGAAAAAAGGTTAGCACACACACAATAGTACCCAATTCATCCTTCCAACCTTATTACTTTCGCACATGGTTCGTGGTGGGTCTTTCTTTTCTAGGATTTTTGGCTTAGGCTTTCTATCAGTAAGGAATAGTAGGCTCGATGTGCATGCAATAAGCTCTCAAAGTGGATTAAAACAAACAAGGTGATGGTTTTCAGTTAAGCATAAAAGCCTGTATATTTTAGGTTTGGGACCTAGTTCCACATTTGGGCCAAGGCCTTTTAATACTTGGGCTTTATAAGGAAGAACATCTCATATAGCAAGCAACATGGTACCTAGGGGAGATTACTATAGTCATTACCATGAGCTGAGTCTTAAGGATAAAAGGCTCCTACAAGAAAAAGGTATTCTTCCTTGGCTCGTCTCCCCATTCAAGGTTCCATGCAAAGAAAGAAATACGCTCATTAATTGTGAGTGATGGTAGCCAGTGTCACAATTCTAAGACTCAAGTAAAACTAAAGAACCACTAGCCGACGCCATGGGGCTATAGGGACCAAAGTGTACAGTGTGTGAAAGTGTAGTGATGCAAGAATAATTTGTTGAATAATAAAATTAAAGACAAACATACACTGGAATTGGCTTCTTTTATCCCTAGTGGAGTCGCCACTTTGGGCGGCAGTCTCAAGTGCGCACCCATGTGTCTTTAGCGACTATGACACTATAAGGATTTTCAACCTAATCGGGAACACACTAACTAGTTATTGAGACTAGCGCGGAGATGGGAGTCGCCACCCAAGTAATCACCGGGACACTTTTACTAACGAGTGGCGTTTCTCAGATTCCATAAGGAAGCTTACATCATAGAGTCCAAAGATGGATTCGGAAGCTAACTTCCTTATTTATATATATTAGTCTTTAATTTTATTATTTAATAAAGTATTTCCTATGAATGCAAGGAATTTATACATAGGTATGCCAAAACAACACACAATGCACTTAAGTTTAGCCTATTTTATTCAAGTCTAACCCATGTTTAAGTTGTTAATATAGTTTATTAACCAATTATGTGTAAGGCTCATCTAGTCTAGCCTTATTACATGTTATGTTCTTTGGATTCCAGCCTTTAAGCCTAACAGACACTTATTATGAGAATGCCCATTCATTATGATCTCAACCCTAATTAAGTTCAAACTCTAACTAATTATATCAAAGCCTGCTAATCTACTTGGATTTTAAGGTTTCAGGCCTAGTTAAGATTGATTAGCATATTAGACTACTAGATTCATGTTGGATAAGCTTTTGGCCATAAGTCTATATGGCCCATTTTAATCAATCAGTCATATAATCATGTATTTAGTTAACATAAAATAAGCAATAAATAAAATAAAAAAATATAGCAGAAAGAAAAACCTATTACAACCCGCCTACAACTACGATTGCAAAAAGGAAAAGACCTAAAACTATATAGAGGCCGAGAATACATCAAAACACATAAAAAATACACAAAATTTGGTGTTTGGCTTGAACAGCCGATCGACTCTTCATGTATAGCCGATCAGCTAAACATACAGCCAACTAGCTCTATATTGACCCAATCGGCTCTGAGGTCTCAAGGCAGGCTCTGTTCGATTTTCCTTCAATCGCCAGTACAATCTCACATCCCCATAGCCGATTTTCACATGCAGAGATGTTAAAAATTAATTAGAATGAAATAAAATAAATAAAAAAATATCAAAATAAAAGTTATAAAAGCTAATCAGAACCCTAAATCACCAAAATCCTAAATCTTATAGATAACAAAAGGCAATCAAAATAGATGAATAATGTTTTAACATATTCAATTACTTAATCATATTAACAAATAGATTTATATATTAACCCTATAACATGTTTGAAATCAAATCTAAAACTTAATTAGCAAAACATCAGATCTAAAAAAAATCCTAAATTCTTGATATCATAGTAAAAACCCTACTAGCATTCATATTAATGAAAAAAATCTAATCTAATCATATTTATCAAAGATCAAAATCCTAAACATGTTTCTAAAGACAAATAACATAAAAAGAAACAATAAGGAATGAAAGAACCATTTTTATGATGAATGCGGATGTATGGTGGAAGGAACCCTCAAGTTGTCACCGTGGATATTGGATCTACGAGTCTTAAGTGATGAGGATGCGATTGAGTCGAAAACTGGGTAGGAATCCAGAGCTGGATCTGGCTCTATGAGATCTTCTATTGATTGAAAAAAAGTTTCCTAAAACGCTCTTTCTTAAGTGACTTGTTTCCTAAAACGACTCTTTCTTCAGTGGCTTGGAGTCTCGAATATTAACTATTGAAAAAAGTTTCCTAAAACACTCTTTCTCTCTTTTTCTTCTTTCTCAGTGTTTATTCTCTCTTGATTTCATTTATGATTGAATTTTAATTCTTGATTCCTGATAGGCTATTTCTGTAGCTATAATCTAAGGCAGTGAACCTATCGATGCAGACTAGCACTAATGGCGAGTATCAAGGTCATATTCCCGGGAAAGGGTGATCCTAGAACTACTGTAGCATCTTATGTTATCAAACCTTCACAAATCGATGAAGTTGCTATTCTATGATTATATGAAAGCTAAGTAAAGTGATTAACTAAATGTCAGACAGTCTGGAAGGATTTCGTGAAACAATCAAAGGAAAAGCCAAACCCAAGGGGACCTAAACTAGTTAGATTTTAGTGAAGGTAGAGATTAAATTGATTACCAATTTCGATTACCCATGGACGAATTCTTAACTGAATTCGGTCTCCCTCTCGAGATAACCGAATTCCCAAACCTAAGAACCTAAAGTTGGAATCTCTTCCTAACGATAAATTATTAAGTCAGCATTAAGCTTTAATCTGCCTCTATTAAGCTTTGTTAATTCTTAATCCGGCTAGTCAATCATCCTTATCTCTAATTGAGCATTAACTAATTCTTATTATTCAAATTTCCAATTGCTAAATGAACTTCTCAATTACATAAAATAATCTAAACACCACAACTCACAACGTCTCATGAATAATGTGATTTCTCATTAATAATGAAAGCAAGAAGAAACAAGCATTGATAATCAAAGTCTCATAAACATTAAAAGCAATCCAACAACATAGGAACCCTAATGGGTTCAACAATTCTAGCTACTCATGCTAATAAGCAACACAAAGTAAGGAACAAATACAGAAAAGCAATTTGAAAGCATGTACACCCTTCTTCTCCAAGAGACTAGGTCGTGCTCAACCTTGGAATGCTAGCCCTTGCTCAATTTTGATGGATTCTAGTTCGTATTTGCGCGTATTTCCCTCCACTACTGATAATATCCATTGATAATCTCCTAAAACATGAAAGGAACCAAAACACAGGTTATTCTAGCATAAAACAAGATAACTATGCACAAAAATTGAAGTAATTAGGCATATAAACATGTATAAAATGATGCACATCAAATCACCCCATACTTAAACTTTTGCTTGTCCTTAAGCAATCAATAACTCAATTACATAAACAAGCAACAATCACCCCTCAAAATCCATGCCAAAGTTTACAACTTAACCTTATTCAACATACAAAGAATGAAACTTGAGTAGCTAAACAAATCATACACCTTCAAAGAAGAACTATAGTAATACTGTCTCGAAATACAACTTTTATAACAACTCAGCATTAAAGACCAGGAACCATTGCCTCACAAGAATCTCTCAAATCACTTATAGTGTTTACAGGTAAACAAGAAAATTCCCTCAATGCAGCTGCACAAAACCTGTTTACCATAAGCTTGCTCATCAATCTCATCTTCACTATTGTGAATAAATGAATACCAAAATCAAAAGGTATTTCTAAGTTGCTCAAATCATCTAATGGTATTCAAAAGTTCATGTAACCTCAACAAGTATTACAGAGCAAAGTTCTAGAAACAACATTAAGTACAGCGCACACTCAAACAAGAAAAATCATGAGCACAATTTGCAATGAATGCTCAGATTTTGGTTCGAAAACTCATGTTTGAAATGGCTAAAATTTGCAATTGCTTCCCAGACTTATCAATTGAATCATCACATAAATTGTATAGGAGATTGGCATAATCAAAGTTCAAAGATGAAGGTTGTAAATTTGCAAGGAACTCAAGCAACACCGGTTTAACCCGGCCAAATTGACATATCGAATACGGTGAAATTACTTTCTAAGAATAAAAATCGAGAGGGATAATCAATTACTAGTGTGTGAATTAAGTCATTAATTACGAAAGAATAAACTAAGCTTAAATGTCATGAAAAACCTAGGTCCTAACATCCTAAGAATAGTCCATTATCATTGCCTAAACAATCAAGGGATAAAACCATAGATACCCACCCCACACTTGAGTATAACACTGTCCACAATGTTAGAAAAATAAAATCGGGTATATTACATAGCTAGCACATTAAAAGAGTGAAGATCATATTATATGTACATAGTATGAAGGCAAAGGAAAGTGTTCCACTAAAATAAGATAACATGAAAGCAAAATGAAAGAAAATAAAATAAAACAAAAATGCACAAAGAAATGAAAATAAAATAAAATAAAATTAAAAATAAAGAAAGAAAATAAGGAAAAGGAAAAGAAATAGAGCATAAATTTTTGTCAATGCTAGTAGTCTGCCGAAGGCGCATCCTCACTAGCTGGATCAGCTAGAGGGTGAGGAGTAGGGGAAAGCACTGAAGGAGGGGGCAGTGGTGGTGGCACAGGATCCGTGAAGCAACCTACTAGATCAAACTCGATATCATCGATGAATCACCGATTTTGTGCTCCGGACCATGCTGAACCTTGAAGCTTCCTCGATGTGCTAGTTCACCACGGGCGAGGGCATGGCCGTGCTGGTCATGTTGCCGCTAGTGTTGGCCTCGGAAGCCATGGTGGACGGCTGATTTTCCAAACTCTTCATGTGCCTGCTCATCACGGGTAGGACTCCGGCCGTGCTGATCAGCACGGCCTAGGGATCCAACCTGTAATGCCCATGGAAACCATAGTGAACCACTTAAATCTAAGCTTGTCTTCGACATCTCAAACCGCTAAACTCCTTACCTACATTCAACACACATATGTACTTATTTAGACTATAATTCAAGTAGAATGTATCAAACAGGGAAGTATGTCTTCACCCATCACCAAAAATTTGACTTAAGTTATTAAAACCCTAGATTCATATAATTAGGTTTAGTCACTAAGTAAGTGCTCTAACTACCATAAAAAATGCAAACGACTGATAAAATAAAAAGAAAAACATAAAGCTAAATATGGGAATGGCTCCCAAAAGCGTTTCTTTTTGGTTCTCGAGTCATTTAGCTGGACTTGGTTATAACTCCCTTCATGTGCGGGTTTGACATATGCTGCGATTTAGCTATCGGGTTGTGGGTCCTCAGAATATTAGCAGTCCTCCAAGCAACCACTTTTTGGTACTTTATTCAATTGGTCAATGTCCTTTCCCTCACATCAATTGTCAAGTCTACTGCTGGAATGACAGATAGCCCGTTATCCTCATCCATATACGCATAATCAAGACGCTGTGGAAGCTCTATCTAATCGAGAACTAGCAGTTCCTCTAGTGATGGCCTCAACTTCTGCACACCTATCCTGTCAATCACAGTAAACTCATCAGTATTTCTGTTTGGCTCATTTGCTAACATAAATTCAAGCTGCTCCAACACTTCCTCATTTGACAGCTCATGCTTTTCTCCCCTCGGCAAAGTGCCATGTAGAGGGTCTTCAACTAACACCTCCTACAATTGTGTCTTAATATCATTGTCAATTACATTAACAACATACACAACATTATTATAATCTAAAGACTGGCATATAGGATTATGCAAGTCAAAGGTGACAGTCTCATCCCCTACCCTAAGTTTTAACTTTCCATCACAAACATCTATCATTGCCCTAGATGTTGCAAGAAAAGGTCTTCCTAAAATTAAGGGTACACTATTCTCACCATCCATGTCTAAGATCACAAAATTGACAGGAAATATAAATTTATTTACTTTTACCAGCACATTCTTTGCAATACCCCTAGGATACTTAACAGATCTATCAGCTTTGTATACTCATCCTAGTGGGTTTGGTCTCTCCCAGCCCCAATTTTATAAACAGGCTGTACGACATTACATTGATTACAGCCCCTAAATCAGCTAAGGCATCATTAACAGATAAGTTACCTATAATACAAGGAATAGTAAAACTCCTTGGATCATGTCGCTTCTCCGGTAACTTATTCTGGAAAATTGCCGAACATTCCTCGTTTAATGTCATGCATGCCGAGTCCTTAAACTTCCTCTTATTGCTAAGAATCTCCTTTAAGAACTTCGCATACCGAGGCATCTGGAAAATAACTTCAACAAAAGGTAAATTTATATGCAATTGTTTAAAAATGTCTAGGAATTTACCAAACTGCTGCTCGACTTGCGCCTGCTTTAATCTAGCAGGGTATGGGATTTTGGGCTGGTATTCCCTTAATGGAACCTCCTTTGCCTCTTCCTTCTCTAGTTCCTTTGCCTTGGTAACTTTAACTTTCCTGCTTGAATCTACCTGCGCATCAGCATTAGTGTTAGAAATAGAAGAAGGACTGGGAACAAATTTACCTGGTCGCAACATGATTGCATTCACATGCTCCTTCGAGTTAGGCTCTGTAGTGCTAGGAAAAGTCCCTGGCTGCCTCTCAGCCAACATCTTAGGAATTCGCCCAATCTGACTCTCCAAGTTCTGAATGGACGCTTGCTGATTTCTAAGAGCACTATCAGTCTGCTCAAACGTCGTCTCGGTAGATGTGATAAACTTTATCATCAGCTCTTCCAAGTTAGATTTCTTCTTGGCTGGTAGAGGAAGCTGTGATGGTCCAGCCTACTGTTGCTGTGGTGGCTGCTAATGCAGTCTTTGAAAGCCTAGTGGACCTTGGGCATTATTATTTCTCCAACGAAGTTTGGATGATTTTGCCAACCGGGGTTATATGTATTGTTGTACAGGTTTTTCTACTGTCTAGGTGCATTGCCCATATAGTCTACATGTTCAAGGTCAATAGAAACAATAGAAGATGAAGAATTAGAAGGTGAAGCAAACATACCTCCCGCATTACAGTTGGTAGTGCGAGCCACCATAAAACTCGTAGCTTATCTAGGCTGCATGAACCGGCATCTGAAGCTGGTCTAATTTCTTGGTCAAAAGTTCCACTTGAGCTGCCAAGGCTGCTGTGGAGTCTAGCTGGTTGACCACTCCCTACTTGACTGGCCGACTCCTAGAGGATTGCCACTGGTAGTTGTTCATGGCCATCTCCTCTATCAGATTTTGTGCATGCTCTGGCGTCTTACTATTCAGGCCCGCCTGCTGCAGTGTCTACCATCTGCCTAGTAGCGAGGTTCAAACCGTTGTAGAAGGTCTGGACCTGCATCCATACTGGTAGTCCGTGGTGCGGGCAACATCGGAGCAAGTCTTTGTACCTCTCCCAAGCATCATACATGCTCTTATCATCGAACTGCATAAAAGAAGATATATCATTTCTCAATCTAGCAGTTTTAGCAGGAGGAAAGTACTTATATAAAAATTTCTCAACTAATGATCTCCATGTCGTAATAGTGTTGGCTAGGAGTGACTGCAGCCATCTTTTCACTCGGTCCCTCAAAGAAAAAGGAAACAGCCTCAACCGAATGGCATCATCAGTTGTTCCATTTATCTTGAAGGTGTCGCAGATCTCCAAGAAGTTGGCGATGTGAGCATTTGGATCCCCGCTCGGTAGTCCCCCAAATTATACACTATTTTGGACCATTTGTATCATGTTTGGATTTATTTCGAAATTATTGGCCACCAATGGTGGTTGCAATATACTCGTCTGTGTCCCCTCAAGAGAAGGTCTAGCAAACTCGTACATTGTCCTGGTTTCATCTGCAGCCTGGTTGTCTCCCATCCCTACTGGTTTATTCACAGGGCTTCAATCTCTATCCGCACCTCCTCTTCTTCTTGCATGCACTTCCTCAATAAACGGATGGATCGCTCTGGTTCAGTAAGAGGGTCTACAGGAGTAGGATTAGAGCGCCTGGTCATAAACTACCTGAAATAAAAAAGGCAGCAACCAAAGAACACAGGAATGAATAAAATAATAAAGAATAAAAAAATGAATAGATAGAAGTTAAAAATGGCTAGATTAACACAAACACAAATTCACTTTAGTTTAGATAAAAGTTTCCCCGGCAATGGCGCCAAAAACTTGATAGGATATTTCTATAGCTACAATATAAGGCAGTGAACCTATCAATGCAGACTAACACTAATGGCAAGTATCAAGGTCGTATTCTCGGGAAATGGTGATCCTAGAACTACTGTAGCATCTTATGTTATCTAACCTTAATAAATCGATGAAGTTGTTATCCTATGATTATATGAAAGCTAAGTGATTAACTAAATGTCAGACAGTCTGGAAGGATTTCGTGAAACAATCTAAGGAAAAAGCAAACCCAAGGGGACCTAAGCTAGTTGGATTTTAGTGAAGGTAGAGATTATATTGATTACCAATTGTGATTACCCGTGGATAAATTCTTAATTGAATTCAGTCTCCCTATCGAAATAACCAAATTCCCAAACCTAAGAACCTAAAGTTGGAATCTCTTCCTAAAGATCGATTATTAAGTTAGCATTAAGCTTTAATCCGCCTCTATTAAGCTTTGTTAATTCTTAATCCAGCTAGTCAATCATCCTTATCTCTAAGTGATCATTAACCAGTTCTTGCTATTCAAATTTCCAATTGCTAAATAAATTTCTCAATTATAAAAAACAATCTAAACACCACACTCACAATGTCTCATGAATAATGTGATTTCTCATTAATAATGAAAGCAAGAAGAAACAAGCATTGATAATCAAAGTCTCATAAACATTGAAAGCAATACAACAACATAGGAACCCTAATGGGTACAACAATTCTAGCTACTCATGCTAATAAGCAACACAAAGTAAGGAACAAATACAAAAAAGCAATTCGGAAGCATGTACACCCTTCTTCTTAAAGTCAGATGAAAAGCCCTAAATTCCCAAATCTGATTGAACCCTAAATTGCCTCTTGAATGCCTCTAAATTCACTATTGATCTTCAATTTGAGGTTTAAACCAATGTAATCCTTCCTTCAATGGGCGAAATAGTCTCATAAAGTCGAATATTGAAGTCTGGAAAAGGATGGCTCGTACATGTATGGGTGAAATCAAGTCAGAAAATCGAACCCTAGCTCAATAATTCGCATTTGCCTATATAAATGTCTCAGCACGGCCGTGGTCAAGCCTGTGCTGATCAGCACGGGTCGAGTCCCGCAATTTAGGGCTTCCTCTTGGCCGTGCCCTCACCGGTGCTGAGCCACCATGGGTCGTGATGGAGGCTGTGGTGGCGTCAGAAACTATGCCAAAATGGCACTCTTGAGGGTCAAGTGTTGATGGTTCAGCATGGCTAGAGTCCAGGCCGTGCTCAACCTTGGAATGCTAGCCCTTGCTCAATTTTGATGGATTCTGGTCCATATTTGCGTGTATTTCCCTCAACTACTGATAATGTCCATCGATAATCACCTGAAATATGAAAGGAACCAAAACACAGGTGATTCTGGCATAAAATAAGATAATTATGCACAACAATGGAAGTAATTGGGCATATAAACATGTATAAAATGATGCACATCAATTCCCCTTTGAAACCTTAAACACCTCTTTCTATTTATAGAGGTAGGGTTTCAAAGAAAATACTGGATAAAGTGATAGATTTTAGGAAATATTGATAAATATCCAATTTGTTTATTTAAAATTTAAATAATTATCAATAAAACTGTGATTATCATCAAGGAAAACTTCCAGAATCTGTATCTAGACATAAAATAATTAAGATAGTCAGGTCTGATAGAGATAGTGAATATTATGGTAGATATACTGAGGGTGGACAGGTACTTGGTCCATTCGCCAAGTTTCTTCAAGAAAATGGGATTCTTACACAATATACCTCACCTAGTTCTCTAGAACAAAATGGTGTGGCGGAAAGAAGAAACCGAACATTATTAGAAATGGTGTGATGTATGCTTATTAGTTCTAATCTTCCTAAGTCCTTATGGATTTAAGCTCTTAAAACAACAATATACATATTCAACTGAGTTCCAACCAAGGCTGTCCTAAGGACACCATTTGAGTTATTTAAAAGGTAAAAACTGAGTTTGCAATATGTATGCGATTGGGAATGCCCATGTGAAATAAAATTTTATAAATCCACAAGAAAAGAAGTTGGACCCAAGGACCATAAGTGGGTATTTCGTTGAATCTGTTGAAAGGTCAAAAGCATATAGATTTTATTATCCATCATGTCATACAAGATTTGTGGAGTTAAAAAATGCAAAATTTTTATTGAAAATGACTTGAAGTAGGAGGGATCTATCTCAAAACATTAGTTGAGAGAGTGATCAGAATGATACTCAATCATCTACTTTAGAAAATAAAGTCATTGTCATTCGTAATGTTCCTTAACATCAATCAACCATTACAACACCAGTTGATGCCATTCAACAAGCTCGAAATGACATTATGGAAATTCCATAAACTGCTGATGAATTTGTAGACCAAGTTGCTCATGAGGACATTGAATAACGTCCTTCTAATGCAATATTAAGTAGGTCTACTAGAGCCAAGAGATAAGCTATTCTTAGTGATTATATGGTATATCTACAAGAGTCTGACCACAACATAGGAGCCAAAAATGACCCTGAGACCTTTGTACAAGCTATGAGTTACGAAAAATCAAAATTATGGTACAATGCTATGCAGGATGAGATGAGTTTCATGAAGAGCAACAATGTTTGGAATCTTATTAAGTTGCCTAATGGGAAAAGGCCTATATAATGTAAATGGGTCTATAAAACTAAGAAAGACTCATTATGCAACATTGAGAGATACAAGTGAGACTTGTTGCTAAAGGATTCACTCCAAAAGAAGGAATTGATTATACAGATACTTTTTCACTTGTGTCACTATGTATAATTCTAGCATTAGTTGCATATCTTTTGATTTGGAATTGCAACAAATGGATGTGAGAACGACATTTCTTAATGGTGACCTAGAGAGGAGGTTTACATGAAACAACTAGAAGGTTTCATGAGTATTTAGTTTGCAAGCTTAAGAAATCCATATATGGATTGAAACAAGCCTCCCAATAGTGTTATTTGAAATTCCATTAGGTTATATCTTCATTTTGATTTAAAGAGAAATATGAAGGATCAATGCATATATCAAAAGGTTAGTGGGAGTACAACTTGTTTCCCAGTCTTGTATGTGGAAGATATTTTTCTTGCAAGCAATGTCAAGGGCTTGCTATATGAGGTGAAACAATTTCTTTCTAAATATTTTTAGATGAAGGATATGGGAGATGCATCTTGTGTCATTGGCATTAAGATTGATCGAAATAGAGACCGTTATGTTCTAGGTTTATCTCAAAGTACCTATATCAATACGATTTTAGAGAGATTTAGGATGAAAGATTGCTCACTAAGTGTAGCTCCAATTGTGAAGAGTGATAAGTTTCACAAGAATCAGTGCCCAATGAACAATTTGGAAAAGGAATAGATGAGAAATATTCCCTATGCTTCAGCCGTTGAAAGCTTGATATATGCTCAGGTTTGTAGAAGGCCAGACATAGCTTTTGTTATTGAAATGTTAGGCAGATATCAAAGTAATCCAAGCTTGGATCATTAGAAAGTTGCAAAGAAAGTTATGTGGAACCTTAAAGGGAGCAAGGATTATATGTTTATGTTCAGACATACTGAAAAGTCTGGAAGTGGTTGGATATTCAAATGCAGATTTTTTCGGATGTGTTGATACATGCAAATCTACATCAGGTTATATCATCATGTTGGCTAGTGGAGCTGTGTCTTGGAGAAGTGTCAAGCAAAGCTAGATTGCCACTTTTGCCATGGAGGCAGAATTTATTTCTTACTTAGAGGCTACTTCACATGGTATAAGGTTGAAGAGTTTTATCTCAAGGATTAGATTTATGGATACTATATCTAGGCCATCGAAGATATTTTGTGACAATACAACTGCTGTATTTTTGGCCAAGAATAATAAAAGTGGCAGTAGAAGTAAATACATCGACATCAAGTACTTGGCCACTCGAGATCGTGTTAAGGATAATAAAGTTGTCATAGAACATATTAGCACTCAGTTGATGATAGTTGATCCTTTAACAAAAGGCATGCCACCATTTAAGTTTAAGGATCATGTGTCTAGAATGAGATTGGGATCGATCATTTAATTTCCATATCTAGATGTTATTGTTTAATCGAACTCTTGTTTATGTTACTTTTTCATTTAGCAGTGCACATTTATATTTTGAGAACATATATATTTTTGTTAAAGACCAAGTATAAACCTGAGGTTTGTTCATTTAGGTCACTACAAGAAAATAACAGGTTACTGACCAAATTTACCGACTGTTCACTGATGTTTTTTATAAATTTTCTTAAACGTCTTACCAATAGAATTATCAACGGTTTAGTAATGGTACATTACCGACGACTACAAAATCATCGCTAAATACGACGCCATATGTTGGTGCCAAAAATAACAACAATTTATCGACAATTTTGCTACAGTATATTGCCAACTAAAACAAGGGGTTGATAACCCTTAGAAACAATAAAATAATTATTTTTACTAACAATTACTGACGTTTCAAATTTCATAACATTTAGTGACGGGTTCCATATCGTTAGTAATTGTGCAGTAACTATACTGCACATTTAGCGAGAAATTTTAAACCGTCAGTAATTGTTAGTAAGAAATAATAATTTTCTTTAGCATATGAAATGGTGTCGTTTTTTGGTTTTAGCACTTAGGAGAATATGTCCTTAGGTGTGGACATTTAGTCATTTGAAAGTTGTGGATACTGTTAGGGCTAAGCATGGATCTCGGTGATTCCCACCTGAACCGAATAACCGTACCGAAAAATACCAGCACCGAAATAACCGAGATTTTTTATAACCGAATTAAACTGATCCAAATTTTTTTTCTATTACGGTATAGTACTAGTTCTTTGTAAAAACCGTACCATAACCGTACCAGAACCGATCCGTCTTGTACTAATCCGGACCAAACCGTAGAACCAAATTTTTTATATATATTTATTAATAATTATTTATATTACATAAATAATACCTATTAAAAATAACTATAATATTATAAAATACTTTATACTCTATAAAAAAATATAAGTTATATATTAATATTTCATATAGTATACTGATATTATTCTAACACTAAATTTATAATTTACTATCTACTAACTTAACCCTAATACCTTTTCTTACCACATACTACAAGCCTACACCTAACAATTTGAACACATTGTCTTCCTCTTTAGAACACACCGCCGACTTCCCATTTTGCAATTTAGAAAGACAAAATCCCTAAGGCAAATTTCTAGTTAAAAAATCAAAAGGAAGAAGGAAGAAATTCGTTCGCGTAGACGTCATCCTCTTTAGAACACGCCGCCGCAGCTTTCAATTTTCAATTCAGAAAGATAAAATCTCTAAGGCAAATTTCTAGACAGAAAATCAAAAGGAAGAAGAAAGAAATTGGCTCGCCTAGACGTCTTTCTCTTTAACGCCATGCATAATTGGCTCGCAGAAAGGCAGAAGCAAGAATTGGCTCGCATAGACGTCTTTCTCTTTATCGCTCTCTCTTCCCAAAACTGCGTCGTCGTTGCTCAGTCCCGAGTACTTTTCTTTTTTATATATATTTTTATTTTTATTTTTGATGGATAGATTGTTGGCTGCAGCTGTGAAAAATATTTTATTTTAATGATTGCCATCTGCAAGTGACTGAATTGCAAAACAGGTTGTTTAAGAATGTGATTGAAATTCTAATTTAGATTTTCATGCTACTTTCTTTAGGTTGGTAATCATATCTTTTCTAAATGTATTTGATTAAAGATGAGATTAAAGTTATATTTTTTAAATTTTTTAAAATCGAAAATAGCACCGAAGCGAACTGTATTTAACCATAAAAATTGATACAATATAGTACGGACCCTTTTATGCTTGGTACGCTACTGGTATCTTCAATTTTAAAAGAACCGAAGTTTGGTATGGTACTGGTGATTTATAGATAACCGAATTGGACTGATCCGTGCTCAGCCCTAGATACTGCACTCCCAGACTTTGCTCTCTCCCAATGCCGCCTGGCTGCCTTTTTGCGCCAGCAGGCCCTCTTGTGGATACGTCCTCCTCAATGTTGCCGTTTGCCACAAGTGCTCTTTTCCTTTTTTTTTTTTTTTTTTCATTTTCCACTTAGTTTTTAAATCTGCATTTTTTTCCTAAAACCCTTTGCAAAACAGAAAATTCTTTGCTAAAACTACTGTGAATGTTTCATAAATTCTCGCCGGTGAGCTCTTTTTCCTTTTTGCTTTTGGTATATTATTTTGCTTTGGGTACATTATTTTGCTTTAGGTATATTTATCTTTTTGATTTATTTATTTATTTGTTTGTGATATTTTGTTGCTTGGGTACAATTGATGTTAACAAATTTTCTTTCTTTTTATTTGTTTGTTTATTTATTTTATTAGTGATATTCTTTTACTTTGGGTATATTTAAAAATAGAACTTTAATTATTTGTTTATTTTTTAGTGATATTCTTTTACTTTGTGTATATTTGGAAATAGAAATCTTATGCTTATTTATTTATAAATATTTGCTTATTTTTAATTTTTTAAGAATATTCGTTTCAATAAATTGAAAAAAACTATTGTTAGTATGTTAGTTAAAATTTATGTTTCAATAAATTTTTAATTGAAAAAAAAAATATTTTTAAAATTTGTTTAATTATTCATTTATTTGTTTAACTATAATCTATTTTCAAATTAATTTGTGTTTGATAACTGTTTAATTGAAAAAAAAATTTAAGAATAAGTTTAATAAACTATAGGACATTGAGAATATCCAATAAATAAATAAAACTAATTTCAGTATAGTGTAATTGTAATGAAATCAAAAGAATATATATAGATAATAGATTTTGTGTTCTTGCTTCGATTTATGTGTTTTTTAATTGTCTAATTTTGTAAGTATATGCTGGAATATCATAGGAAAAATTCAGCCGAAAATTTTGATGGATCCTTAAGGAAGAAAATATTAAGGGTTGCAATGAACACATATAAAATTTAATGTGAGAGATAATGTAATATAAATAGAAGAAAAAACATGAATTTTGATTGACAATGGATGTATACTAGGCTTAATGTTGATGGCACGATTAACCAATATTTTGTGGTTGGGGTTCAATCCTTTATTACTGATGCTTATAAACAGTCAAGTATGAGGGATATTACTGAGATTAGATGTCATTGTAAGAAGTGTTATAATCGAAAGTACTAAAAATTGGAAGAGGTTAAAGTGCACCTGTTCACAAAGGGATTTGTTTCGGATTACTATTTTTGGGATCGGCATGGAGAACGGTATAGGAGTACGGACTTTGGGCATTCTGAACCCCTTGTAGGTATAGAGGTGGATACAAAACCTGCGAATGCATATTGGCAAATGATTATTGATGTAGCTTGGCCTGAGTTTAATTATACAAAGGATATTGAGGTAGCACCTAATCCGAATGCTCAGAAACTCTTTGATATGCTTAATGCAATCGATGAAAAATTATGGGATGGGTGTGAAAAACATTCCCAAATGTCAGTGATGGCATGATTGTTGCATATGAAGTTAGAGCACCACTTCTCAAAGAGATGTTTTGATGATTTCACCCAGTTTTTGTAAGAGGTGTTACCAAAGGATAATAAGATGGTTGAGAACTTTTACAGAATAAAGAAATTAGTTGAAGGCCTTAGTCTTCCGGTTGAAAAGATTGATTATTGCAAGAATATGTGTATAACATATTGGGGTGGTGATAGTGACTTGACAAGTTTCAAATTCAGCAACGAGCCTCAATTTAAGAAGAAAAGGGAATGGATAAGGCATGATAAAAATATGTTGAACAAGGTTATGTATTATTTTCCTCTAAGTTCGAGGCTACAACGCTTGTATGCTTTAGAAGCAATAGTCGTAGATATATGATGGCACAATGAGTATCAACAGGAGAATGGGACAATGTGTCATCCATTTGATTTTGAGGCATGGAAGCATTTCAGTCGCACACATCCTTCCTTCGCCTTTGAAAGCCACAATGTGAGATTAGGATTCTATACTGATGGTTTCCAACCTTTCGAGCAGTCAGGACAATAATATTCTTCTTGGCCAGTTATAGTTACTCTGTATAATTTGCCTCCATGGATGTGTATGAAATAGGCGTACATGTTCTTATCTATAATTATTCATGGGCCAACTAATCCTAAAAACCAAATAGATGTTGTTCTTCAACCTTTGATTGACAAATTGAAGTATATTTAGGAGGTGGGTGTCCAAATATGTGATGTGTCTAGAAAGCATAATTTTCAAATGAAGGTGGCTCTTATGTGGACCATTAGTGATTTTCCTGCATACTCAATGTTGTCGGGCTAGAGCATGGCTGGGAAAACTTTCTTGTCCTTATTGTATGGAACAATAACAGGTATTCAGACTGAGCAATGGTCGAAAGATATCTTGGTTTGACAATCGTCATAAGTTTCTCCCCCTGATCATACTTTCAGACAGAACAAAAATTGGTTCATGAAAAACAAAATGGAGATATCACTGGCACCACCTATAAGGACTGATGATTAAATCTTATAAGAGATAGATGATTTAGAACTTAGGAGAGTCATTGAACTTGATGTCGAAGAGATTAATGGTCCCATTTGCAAGGAGTGTGGTTGGAAGAAAAGAAATATCTTTTGGGATTTGTCATACTGAAGTCCCAATCTCATTAGACATAATTTAGATGTGATGCATATTGAGAAGAATGTGTTCGAAAATAATTTTAACATCGTTATGAATATTGAGGGAAAACCTAAAGATAATAAGAAGGCAAGAGAAGATGTGAAGAAGTTGTGTCGAAGGCCTGAGTTAGAGAAGAATGAAGTTATAGGGAAATATCTGAAAGCATGCTATACATTAGATAAACCTAGGAAACAAACACTGTTTGAATGGGTGAAAACTCTTAGATTTTTTATGATTATGTTTCAAATGTGGGGTGGTGTGTAAGATATGAGAAAGTTAAAGATGTTTGGGATGAAGAACACGATTGTCATGTGTTTTTGTAAAGGTTAATTCCCATAGCATTTCGTGAACTCATGCCCATAAATGTGGGGCAAGCTATGACAGAATTAAGCCTTTTTTTAAGGACTTAGCTTCAACCACAATTGAAGTGGCAAACATGGAGAGACTTGAAAGAGATATTCCAATAATTATTTGTAAATTGGAGCGTATATTCCCTCTTGGTTTCTTAGACTGTATAGAGCATTTTCCAATACACTTGCCTTACGAAGCAAAAATTGCTGGTATAGTCCAATATCGATTGATGTATCCATTTGAAAGGTAAAAGAAATAAACTTTTGATAATATTATTTATTATCAGAAACTAATACTTATGTAATATTATTCTGTCATCTTCATCTAGATTTCTTGGACACTTGAAAAATAATGTCACTAATAAAGCGAAGGTGGAAGCTTCAATATGTAATGCATACTTAGTGGAAGAAGCATCAAACTTCTATTCATATTATTTTGAGCTCCACGTGTATACGAGACTGTGAAAAGTGCCTAGAAATGATGATAGTGGGGATGTTGAAGAGATCGAAGGAGAACTTTCAACATTCAAACATCCTGGTCGACCGTATGGACGATTAAAAATAAGGAGGTTGTATGACGTTGAGTACAAATCTGCACGAAAATATATTTTATTAAATTGTAAGGAGTTTGATTTGTATGTGATGTAAATATTTCAAACAAACTTAATTTGTTCTGATACACCTGTGTGTTACAATTACTGATCTCGAGCTTGATATGTTGGTTGTTTATTAATGAGTGGAAAAATGTGTCATCTTACATTACTGATGTTAAGCTTGATAATGATTTTGTGGGATTGTTTGAGAATTACGAAAGTAAATTATTGTTTGTTAAAAAAATTAATTGTGCCAATGAAGTATTAAATTTTTAATGCCTTTACATTAGTTTCATTATTAGGCGCATCATGACATTGATAATGAGTTTATCAAAGATCTTGCTAAAGGCCCTTTACAAACCGTAGAATCATTTCCTATTTATTTCGTTAATGGCTATAAATTTCATACCGAATCACATGGTTTGATTAAGTCCACAACAAACAGCAGAGTTTGTATAAAGGGCACTAATTATAGCGAGACTGAGAGTGACTACTACAGACGTTTAATAGAGGTTCTGCGGTAGAATACCCGAGACTACCAATTAAGCGCAGTGTTCTATTCAAGTGTGTATGTTTTGGTCCAACCAGAAATGTTGGGATGAGGTTCATAAACAATACCATCAAATGGATATGAACCATAGATGCAGGATCAACAAGTATGAACCATTCATTCTTGCAATGCAAGCTGTACATATATATTATGTACCTTATCCTAGTTTGAGAAAAGATAAGTGTGACTGGTGGGTGGTTTGAAAAGTTAAAGCGAGGCCTATTGTGGATGTACTTGAAGCTGTTGAGGAGCAAGTTGTCACTGCCATGGCATTCCAAGAAGACGAGCCTATTAATCTCCAACTAACTATTCAAGAGCAAGTTATTCCATTACATGCTCCAAATGGAGAATTTGTTGATTTAGATGATGATGAAGCTGAGGATTCATATGATATGGTACTTGAGTCAGAATCTGAAGTTTTAGATGAAGATGAAAGTGAAGAAAATGTGGATACTAGTGATAGTGATTAGTGTAATTGTATTTATTTTCAATATTGTACTTTTTAAATGGTTATTCTGATATTTATTATTTATCGATGTGCCATATTTAATATTTGCTATTTATTTTTTATGCTTTTATTATTTGTTATGTATTCTATAGACATGTCGCGTAAAATGTGACACTAGTAGGCGTAGATTGACATTAGGTGGTGCTCTACACCCACCAATTCCTCCGACTTCACAGTTGATGGCACCACCTCCAGCACCATCACCATCTCCATCCTCATTGCCTTTGCCTTTGTCTTCACCTTCGCCGTCACAACCTGTACCTTTTCTGACAAAAATATAGTCAGCAAGGCCATCCACTTGTGCTTCTACAACTCCTTCTAGCGACTCTTCTTTATAGAGTCGCTTATGTGTCCATGTGAGACATAATAAGTAAGTAATAATTCTTTTACTGTCTGATATATTTTATTGAAAATGTTGGTTGTTGATACTTTTGTGACTATTATGGATATCGTAATTGAAGTGTTTAATAGGAAACACATCCGTTTTACGATGGGAATTTATTTATTTTTAGAGAAAACTCTACCAAACTTTTAGTAGAATACTTGGTTAAAATTATACAAGTATGGTTTATGTTGAATTGTTACAGCTTTGAGCCATCTGGATCCTGCTCAAGGAAGATTAGAAAGATTTTTTAGGAGAAGATTGATCTAGAAGGAAGGATCCAATGGAAGGCTGTTAGTAAGGAGGTTAAAGATTTTCTTTGGAGTGAATTTCACGTATTTAATTTATTTTTAATAATTATTGTGTAAATTATTTGCTTTTTTACAACTTTGCAATTGGGATATTAATTGTTTTATTTGTAGAAAGTATGCATATGGGAAGAGACAATAGATGGGCTAGTTCGGGCCGCATGGAAGACCAAAGCTTTAACACGGTACCGGGACATGATTTGTGAGATCAAGTGATATGAATCAAGGCTGCCAAGAGATTCCATTGCAAAGGCATGCACCAGAAAGTCCAAAATGAAAATGCAACTCATGCATGAAAACAAGAGTCCAACCTTATAATGAAGCATTCCGTCCATTTTAAAGAATAAAAGCCATTCGGCTATGATTAGGCCTTTGGGCTTAATTCATATTTATATGGGTTCTTATCTTTTGGGTTTTAGCTTAAGTAATTGTTTTAGTTTATTTTATTTAATTAAAGATTATTTTATTAGGTGTGAGTTATATGTGTGTTGTGTGGTGTAACGCCCTTACTAAATATTTATATATACAAAAATTATTTTTCTCCTCCCTCTCTCTCTTTTCCCTCCCCTTCCCCTCTCCTTCTCCTCTTTTTCCTTCTCCCTCCGGCAGCCACCGTTGCCTCACGTTTCCGTCGCTGCGCTAAGCCGCCGCTATCGCCATCTTTCCTCTCGCCATCACGACGTTGGCCAAGGTAGGGGAGCCGTCGCTTCGGCCTCTTGCCGGCTTGTTTTCGGCGATCAGACGCCGGGATCGGACTCCCCACCCCCGAAAACCCCTGAAGCCACCCTCCTTCATCGGAAAATCCTTGCCGGCAGCCATGGGAAGTGTCGCGTGAGCAGCGACTTTCCGGCCCCGATCCGCCGCCTTCCGGCCACTTTCCGGCCAAAACTCTTATACTTCTAGATTCCTTGCAACTTGAGCTTCGTAGGCACTTCCGGATTCGAATTCGACATTTGGACCGGCCCGGACCCCAAGTGTTTTCCTGGACGCGTGAAATATTTCAATTTTTAACTCGGTATAATTTTATTTTAGACTCTGAAAATTTTGTTATAATATTAGAAAGTTATTGTGGCTATTAATTGCTTGTGTTGGGTAGTTTAAAAATAAATCAAATTAAATTGTTTGGTTTGTGGTGTTTTAGAGTCGGAAAATATTAATGCGATTCTTGTGGCCTCCTGTTATTAAATTCCAAAGCATGTTTGATATGTTTTGGCAGTCCCGGACCCGTTTTACGGGGGTAAATATCCGAAATTTAGGGAGGTTCACAAACTTTGAGATTCCTCGAGTCCAATTAATTTCTAGGCAGTCGACCTTAGGGTCTAAGTTTAGGAAGAATTTTCGAATGTCTATTAATTGTATGTCTTTTGTTATTAGATAATTCAGCCTTCCCGCCAGCTCCACCCGAGGCGTAGGAGCGGACTGTGGAACGCATCAAATCTGTGAGTTAAAGTCATTTAATCTTTGCGCTATTGCTAGTCTGATTTTAATATGCTATTTAGAATTTGTGCTTAATATGATTATTAGTATCGCAAAATAAATGATTTCACTTGATTATTAATATTTGAAATAATATAAATATTATTATTAGTATGTTATAATAAGATAAACGTTATTATTTTTCCCCTCACAAATTGCACGTTGTTTTACCTTAGATCTTTAATCTTTATTTCGATATGTGTTGGTTGAGTTCATCAGATAATGATATTTATTATATGTGATGATTGCGAATTGGGAAATGTGGCTTGTAGAACATGCCGCCTGATGGGTTACATCAGGACCGTGTGCACACCGGTAATGATCATGGACATGTAATAAGATATTTATGGGTTTGCCCTGGTCGAGCATGGCTCTCTGGGCTGATTTGTGTAAATTGCCGGAGGTAAGGTCCCTGGTCGAGCATTGCTCTCAGGCCGGCTTATTTGGATACTTAAGTGACCGGAGGTAAGGTCCCTGGTCGAGCATTGCTCTCGGGGGCGATCTTATTGGATTAAAAGAGCCGAATGGCTACTAGATTTCTTATTTGGATACTTAAGTGACCAGACTGGAGGTAAGGTCCTTGGTCGAGCATTGCTCCCGGGGCGCCAGTCTTATTTGGATTAAGAGAGCTAAAATGGCTGTTAGAATTTGGGGTTAGGGTTCTACTTAGCCACACGTCCCGTGAAGGTAAAAATGTCTTTATTTATTTACACTCTCTTCTTTTATCATTTTATTATTATGGTGTATGATTATATATTATGATTGCAATTATATTCAGAAATTGGTATATTGTTCTGAATAATTAATATATCATGTGAAGGTTGCAATAGTCCTTAGATTATTTGATTTTGACTCACTCTAGACCGGTCGCTTGTAATTTTTCAGGTGATAGTTAAAGACCTTCGCCATTGCACATTCGACAGTCCGACTTCTTCTTCTTCGGACTTTTGTAATTATCTTGTACTTCTATACTTGTCATTTTTACTCTAGAGTATCCGCAGTAGGAAATTTTAAAATTTATATAACTATTCTGACTCCTGTTGGTAGTATGATGATTTATTATGCAAGACAATTATGACTACTTTATATTTGGTTAATTGTATATATGGATTTGCGGGTTGGTAAGGCTTACTACGGGTTTCGGTGGCCTTAAGCCTACCCATTCCCTAGTGCCGGTCACGGGCCCCCAAAGTGGGTCGTGACATGTGGAGTTACAAATGAGTGCACATGTTTAGTTGTCTTTTGGGAGTTACAAAATGAGTGCCATCAATGTGAAAAACAACCATTTTTAATGAGTTTTAAGAGGAATTAAAAGGAAAAACGTGGGAAAGCTCAAAAGACATCCATTTAGATTTCTTTGTCTTATTTTGGCTATAAAAATCAAAGCCAACTTCATTTGTAAAAATGAATTGATGAATGATAATCTTTGTTTGCTCTTTGTGAGTGTTTTTGCTTACGTTCTTGCATAAACTTTGAACTTATCAAACTATTTTTTAATGATAAAAAATCATCATCTTAGCAACCATACACCCCAATAACTAATGAGTTATGATACATATGGAATGTAAGAAAACGCAATCCAATCAAGATGATTCCAAAATCCAAGGATCTCCTCAAGTGAAGTTAGGGAGAGCTAGTTCCAACAATGAAACTAGCACTTGAATTCAACTCCAAACGCCACAAACCAAGTATGATTTGATAAGTTAAAAATCAAACACAAGATTTTGATTAGAGAATGCCACGAACTAAAAAAATAGTTTGATAAGTTCAAAGTTCATGCAAGAACTTTAGCAAAAACACTCACAAAGAGCAAACAAAGATTATCATTCATCAATTTATTTTTACAAATGAAGCTGGCTTTGATTTTTATAGCCAAAACAAGATAAAGAAATCTAAATGGATGTCTTTTGAGCTTTCCCATGTTTTCCCTTTTAATCTATTGGCAAATGATAATCTTTATTTGCTCTTTGTGAGTGTTTTTACTTAAGTTCTTGCATGAACTTTGAACTTATCAAACTATTTTTTAGTTTGTGGTATTCTATAACCAAAATCTTGTATTTGATTCTTAACTTATCAAATCATACTTGGTTTGTGGCGTTTGGAGTTGAATTCAAGTGCTAGTTTCATTGTTGGAACTAGTTTTTCCTAACTTTACTTGAGGAGATCCTTAGGTTTTGGAATCATCTTGATTGGAGGATGTTTTCTTGCATTCCACATGTATCATAACTCATTAGTTGTTGGGGTGTATGATTGCTAAGATGATGATTTCCTAAGAACTTAAGCAAAAACACTCACAAAGAGCAAATAAAGATTATCATTCATCAATTCATTTTTACAAATGAAGTTGACTTTGATTTTTATAGCCAAAACAAGACAAAGAAATCTAAAGGGATATCTTTTGAGCTTTCCCACGTTTTCCCCTTTAATTCCCCTTAAAACTCATTAAAAATGGTTGTTTTTTAAATTGATGGCACTCATTTTATAACTCCCAAAAGACAACTAAACATGTGCACTTATTTGTAACTCCACACAACACACATATAACTCACACCTAATAAAATAATTCTTAATTAAATAAAAATAAACTAAAACAATTACTTAAGCTAAAACCCAAAAGATAAGAACCCATATAAATATGAATTAAGCCCAAAGGCCTAATCATAGCTGAATGGCTTTTATTCTTCAAAATGGACTGAATGCTTCATTATAAGGTTGGACTCTTGTTTTCATGCATGAGTTGCATTTCTATTTTGGACTTTCTGGTGCATGCCTTTGCAATGGAATCTCATGGCAACCTTGATTCATATCATCAAGAAAGGTGGGAAGAAGCCTGATTTTCTAGAGCCAGAATTATAAGAGAAATGGCAGTAGCATTGGAACAATCCGAAAATGAAACAGATCTCAGAGTTGTATGTGAAGAATAGGATGTCGCAGTCTAGTGATGGATCCGGACCATCCACTCACACCAGAGGCACTACTGCCCATTACAAGTATGGAAGACGACTTGTAAAAATTTTATTAAAGAAAATTTAAGTAACTATATAAATTCTTATATTTTTTATGACATCAATGTAATATTTAAATAATATGTACTATTTTTTTAGGTTACCTAACTAGGTCGACCACTTATTACTATAAAGTTATTTGTTCACATACATACCAAGAATATAGATGGTTAGCCTTTCATTGATCAGAAGTCCATATCTGTTCATATAGGTTGATTCCATTTTTTCAAAAAATAATGTGCATCCTATCAAATATTTGTAATATATATTTATATTGCACTTTTTCTTTAAATGTTTGCTAGGATGCTCTTCAGGCTAGGAGAGAGCAGATGACCCATGCAAATGAGACCGTAGATGAGAATGAGCTTTATCTCGAAGTTGTCCGCGTACAATAAAGGAGTCATGTTTATGGTCTTGGATCTTGAGCGTCTGAGTTCTTTCTGCCGTTTGATGGCTCTTCTTTAAGGACTTACCACACTAGCTGTGAACCACATATTGTTGAAATTCAACAGCTGCAATTCTAAATTGCTGAGCAAGGTGAGTTGATGGCTCACTAGAGGCAACAAATGACTGAGTAGAGTCGACGGAAGATTGAGCATCAATTGGAGATTCAGGAGTTATAGGAACTGACAAGGGATTTAATAGCGCATGTCAATACTAGCATGGTTCCTGACCTCGATCAGGTGATGGTGATGATGACCTATCACCTATGATTTAGTATTATTTTGACATTTATTACAAATTGTACTATATTTATTACTATGAATATTACTTATATACATCTATTATTATTAGATTTTTTATATAATTATAAACATTTGATTCTTTAGCGTTCTATATTATATATTGTTATTTGAATTATAATTTATTTTCTATTAAAAAATAAATTGTAATTTAATAGCAAATTACAAATTAAAAATAAAAATTGCAATTTACTAATAGATTACCAACTAATTACAACTTCAAAATTTTAAATTTACCAATGGTTTACTGATGATTTACTGACTAATACCACTTCATCAGGACAATAGTTTACCAACGAAAACATAATCGTAGGTAAATTTACCGATGCTTTACTGATACACTATGTTATTAGTAAAAATTTTCCTCTAGTTCTTTTTTGTGGGACTACAATTTACCGATGGAAAAAAGTGTATGTAAATGTATTGAAAATTTACTGACACTATTTTATTGTTGGTAAATTGTTTCTCTCTAATTTTTTTTGGTGGGACAATAATTTACCGATAATGCAAAATGAATTGCTGACAGAAATGTTGTCGGTGAAGTGCTCTTTTGAGAATCTTGCTCATAATTTACCCACTAAAATATAGTCGTTAAATTGTCAGTAAATTTACCAATGATTTAAAAGTTGTCGGTATATGTTACTAACAGCATTTTTACCAACAACTTAAAAATAGTCGGTAAATCATTGGTAATTGAATTTACCGACAATTTCCAAATAATTACCAATGAAAAGTTCCATCGATAAACTGTCAAATTCTTGTAGTGGGTGATGTTATCATATGAGAATGGAAATAAATTGCATTGTGATACATGTAAGATAATACTCAAAATCTAGAGGACTTATCGACATGATTCATGTATGTTATTTCTAATTCCTATTGGGTTTGAAAATATTTGAATGTATGGGTCAAGTGGGAGAATGTAAATATTTATTATTTATTATTTAATTAATAAGTATTTATTAATAAATAACAATTCTCTATTTAGAAATGGTCCAACATCAAATAAGTAATAATATTTATTAAAGGTAAACTACTCAACAATTAAGATTAATTCCTATATTAAAGGAGTTATTAGTGGTAATAGCCCATTAACTTGTCTTTGATGGAAACACAATTACTTAATATGTATATAGAGCTTTTGGTCTCTTGATTATCACGTTAATGCATTCTTTACACCATTTGAAGGCGTGTGACTAAACCAAGAAAACACACAACGTTCAATAATTTTTAAGAATCTCTTAGCAATGGCTAGGGGTATTTATCAAATTCTATGTAATTACGCATCAACTTTTAGCTAATCAACATGGGTTTTTCCCATGTTATTTAATTTCTTTATAATAAAAATTTCTACCAGCTTTAACCCTAATCAACTTTCCATTTGAATTTCTGACCGCAATTCAAAAACCTCTTCAGAGGGTTTACCTGGGCTACTAGCATCAACATTTATTTTGATCCATCCCGAAGGAGGGGCAACCCAAGGCGGGAAGAGGTCGACCGCCGGTTGAATTTCTTAGTCAACAAGCTTAAATTCTTGGTCTTGCAAGTAGGCATTATTGAGCAATTCTTTAGGATTTAGAATTATGATCAAAGATAAAGGAGTTCATGGCCTTCCATATTTGCTAAAGAATGAAAATTAGAGGGCAACCATTCTAGAAAACCTTGATTAGTTCAATCCAAACACCTAAGGAGTCTTTCCATATATATTATCCATTCTTATGGTGAGAAAAGATTTGAACCACACCATCTGAGAGCTACTATAGTCCAAAAAAAGATGCTTAAAAGGCTCCACATTTGGGACAGAGAGAGGCCTTTGAAATCTAGATGGGACAACTTCACCAACTAGAAGGCAATTTGAAAGAAACCTCCATAAGAAAATTTTGATCTTGTTGGGGATCTGGAGGTTCCACATTTTCTTCCATATGATAGACTTATCAATTTGAGCTTGATTATAATTAGTAGGGCTAGGAGCTTAGTAAATGACACTGCAAGGCTTTTCAACCTAATAGGGAACACACTAACTAGTCATAGAGACTAGCGAGGATGGGAGTCGCCATCTGGGTAATTCTTTGGGACACTTTTACTAATTAAGTCACGTTTCTCGATTGATCCAAAAGCCAACTTACTTATTTGTGTATCCTTATTTTTAATTTTATTGTTTAACGAGTTATTTCCTATAAGCACAATAATTATATCCTTATAAATAAACACTACAATATGTGAGATCCATCTAAGTCTAGCCTATTTCAGTTAGACCCAATCCGCATTTAATTTATTAACCTAATTAATTATCCAATTATATATATATAAGCCCACCTAGTCTAACCCAATTAGAAGTTATGCTTTTGATTACTAAATTTTAACCTAAATGGACTACTCTTTTACATGCTAAGGCCCAATTAAGTGATCTTATTCTGAATGAGTCCATTAATTAATCTAAATGGACTACTCTTTTACATGCTAAGGCCCAATTAAGTGATCTTATTCTGAATGAGTCCATTAATTAATCTAAAACATGGCAAAGGCCTACTAAGTCTATATAGATTTAATTTAAGCCCAATCTACCATCTCTTTAACCTAATGAACTATATTTTTCATAGCAAGGTCCAATTTTTAAGGCCTGTGTCTATATGTTTAATCTTTGTTAGCAATAAGGTAATCAAATATTTGTTATACATCCAAACTAAGCAGAAAAGTAAATCTAACTATTGCAATCCTTCCTACAACTAATAAACTAAAAAAGACTAAAAATACAAAAATTGCCAAAAAGGAAAAAAAAATCCATAAATTAGGACAAAAAAGCCAAGAACAGCCAATTGATGATGTCATTGAGTTGATCGGCTCTAGGCTCTTGCTCGGGTCAATTTTGCACAATTTTTAACCCTTTCTCATCTAGAAGTCGATTTATATGCACAAAACAAATCAAACATGATTAATATGTGAAAAACATGAAATAAAAGACATAAAAATTGAATAAAACAAAGCTACAATATATAAAATTATAAAAGAGATAAACTTACAAGAGATAGAAACTTTTCATGGTAGATTCTAAAACTAATTATGCAACCCTAAAATCAAATCTAATCATACAACCATATGAATTATCATGAAGGCAAAATAAATCTAACACGTTAACTGTGGGTGGCGGTTTAACCTACTTATTTAATTCATAAGATTCAAAATCCAATGAAGAACATATTATCCGATTCAAAATCCAGTATACATAAACATTAAAAAGGCCTATTAGATTATTAAAAACCATAAATCATATAAAACAGTCAAAATCAATCATGAATCAAGCTTAACATGTTTCTAACAATATAAAATTAAAGAAAGGAGCATAGGATGTTGATGATGCTAGATTTGGAAACCCTCAGGTAGTCACCGTATTATGCTAATCCTCGAGTCTCTAGTGATGATGAGGAGTGGAATTGGAAACTGCATATGCATCAAGTGCTTTTAGTAGTTTTTGGCTTTTGATTTATGAAAAGGATTTTTGGAGAACCTACTATCATTCTACAAAAGTTGCCTAAAGTGGAGTTCTTACATACTGTCTCTTTCTTTTAATTCCTATCAACTGCTAAAAAATGCTCTAACAATTACTAATAATGGCTAACCCTAAACTTAGAGCATAACTTTCTATTTATAGCACTAGGACTTAGAAAACCTTAAGAAATCAGATAAAATCAATATTTAAAAAGAAATTATTTTTGATTTATCGGATGTTAAGTTTGATACATATCAAAATAAAATCCCTTTAAAATTCAAACAATTATCATTGATATTTTCTAGAAGATATGTTTGGCGTTTTAAATCAAATAAATACATAAAATGACATCGAAACCTAACATATAGGTCAATTGGCTCTACACAGAGCCGATCTGCTTTGTGTACAGTCGATCAGCTCTGCTTACAGCCGATAAGCTTAAGAGCCAAAAGTTTTGAGAATTCTTGCAATTGATATACTTTTGAAAATTATAATTTTACCCCTCAAACTTAATTTTTCTATCAATATAATCCAAATTGATTTCAAAAAGTAATTTTGTTTGATTACTCATAACGTTAATTATGATTCACCTGTCTTCAACCTTTTAAGGCTTGAGAAAAGATAGTAATTTTTATTATCAAGTTTTCTATAATTCTCTCGATATCTAAATCTGAAAAATTGGTGCTGATAGTTGTCCCCAGTTTGCCAAGATTTATAAGCCTGTAAATGTTTAAATAAATCGAGATAAATCATAAACATCAAGGATATTACAAAAAAGAATATGATGTCGAGTTGTAAAAGCCCTAACAGACGTAAAATTTCAGACTTTGTTTTAGGGACCACCCCCACTGGATTAAAGGACTACGCTTGTTTGAATAGAGGGCTACGCCTATTCGAGTGAATAAAGGACCATGCCTGCTTGACTAGAGGAGTATGCCTATTTGATTAATTTAAGGATTTCTCAATTTCGGGTGTTGGATTTGACTTTAAATTGATAAACTCCACTTCAGGATGTAATTTGATTGATCAATGCCTTCTAGGGATTGCACCGATAATTTGCCCGTCTAGGGACTAAAATATAGTTTTAAGAGGTCAAGGACCAAAATGGCACTTTTGCCTTCCTTTTCACTATTTCTTTGATTTCTTTCTCATTTCTCAACCAAATTCTGCAAAATTCATCTTGAAATGCCTAGTTCTTCCTCAAGAGTTGTAGGACACACCTCAACCGCACTAGATTGGGACTTTTTGCCACCAATTTTCATGCTAAAATGACCTTGGGCTAGTGAAAAGTGGGACGCATCTCATTGTGGCCTAATTGAGCACCCTTCGGGTGTTTTCAACTGTTGATGAATGTTTTTCTTCCATTAAATACTTTTTTATCATTTTCTACACTTAACAAATGCACAATTTGGTTAAAAATAGTTAGAAAATTAAAGAAAATTGATGAAAAATTCTATACCCTAGCTATAAAGCCGATCGGGCGCACACAGGCCAAAAAATCGACTGTTTAGCCACTTTTTGACAAAAAAGGTCTTTAAATTAATTAGTGTACTTACTTGTTTTAAGCTTCGACATGTGGCATTGTGTTCTTATACCTATTTTTGCACTTTTCAAAATGATAATATGTCAATTCGATTCGTCGAGAATTTCTATGGCATGGGAGTGGTTCAATGAGTTGCTCGAATCAGTAACGCCGAGTTTCGCCTGTTTGTTGCCACTTTACCTTCTATTGTTGGAAGGATCTATCATAGCTTAGTTTATGCATTGCTCGAGAGATGGATGGACATAACCCACACTTTCCACACACTAGTCGGAGAGCTAATGTTGTCTCTGCTATTCTTTGCTGCCATCACCAGTATCGACTTTATAGGTATGCTTATACCTTTTGATAATGCCATCCATAATCAGCGGTCTGATGCTCGAGACTAGTTTATCATTAACCTACTAGAGTTCTTGCCTATGTGTAAGAATGCTTGGTGCCTAGCTTACTAGATCATTCCCCTCCATAATAGGGGATTCACCCCTCGGTCAACACGGGAGGTGGACTAGATGGCTTGAGCCTTCCTTAAATACTTGTTCGGGACCACTCTATTTAGCAATTTGAAAACCTGTTGAACCTCTAATACTTAGCTCCTTCGAGGAATTTGGACCAGGTCCTTCTTCAATTAGGGATCCACTCCTCGCGCTTATATGTACTAGCAGATGGACATCATAGTCCGTGGGAGCAACAGGCCCTACGGCTTCTAACACGCTGTACATGTAAGTTTTATTTTCTATTGTTTATTCTTACTTTCTTATTTATGTATCAATTATAAACTATTTTGAATGCAGGTATAGGCTTTGGAGATCGGTCTTCTAGTAGGCTCTCGGCCTATTACCACTTCTCGAGCCTTCCCTCGCATGAGCTGCTAGAATTCAAGGAGGAGCATCCTGCTGGATTGGGTGCAAGTCCATGTTCACTGTATGTGGATCAACTCCATATTTTCGGATCAGGTAAGAGAAAGATTAATTAGTTACATTTACAATTTGAAAGTTCGATTGCTTACCTTCACATTTTGTAGATTCACGGCTACTGGCTCGGGGAACGCCACCATTAGGATCCTTACATGTTATTTGTAGCAGATTTCAGGCACAATAGGGTTCTCTTGGCTAGCCCCTCTTATCGAGCATGGTATTTAGGCAAGCGGATCTGTAGTTGAGTGCCTTTATCTCCTTCTCTATCTACATTTTGGATAGCTGACATTATGGATGAGCAGCTGGCAATGAGCCTAGAAGGGTATGACGACCTATACTTCCTTCATATCCTAGCTGGCACTTACTTTTGAGCATTATTTTATATTAATTTTACATTCAATTGAGTTTGATATATTTTTTTCAATCTTGGTTTTCAGTTCTTTTAGGCACTTTGAAGATAATACATGTCAAGGAGTCAAATGGACTCGGAAAGCATGAGAATCGGGCAAAGGAAAGGCATATTTATCCAAAGTTCAGCCTGACATGGGAAGCCACATGGGCGTGTGGCCTTCCCGTGTGAGTTGTGAAAAATGGCAAATTGCATGAAGGGTCCACATGGCCGTGTGCTTCTCGTGTTAGAAAACTAAGTGAATTTTAACATCATGCAGATGTGATTGCATTAGCTTTAGTGTAGTTTTTCGTGATCTTACAGGTTTAGAAATGAAAAGTGATCTTCATCAGCTTTGTAGAGGACTTCCTAAGCTAAAGTTATTTTGAATGGCTCAACTCCATATTAAGTTAGTAAGGATGAGAAAACTTCGATCGAAGTTAGATGTTGTGCAGTCAGTTTCTGTTTGGATCAGTCTCAATGTTTGAGCTTTATCTAGAGCTATAGAGGTCTTATTGAGGTGATTCAAATCCTAAAATGAAATGCTCTTCAAGATCTACAACTGTGATGAATAACGTAAGCCTGATTCAATTTTAAGGTGCCCTAAAATAGCCAACAAAGTAAAGAATGGACAGAGACATATATTCAAGCTATAAAAAGCTAAGGACGTCACATGCCCATGTGGTCCCCATGTCAATCATAAAAATAAACTGTTTATAGGAACTTTTAGGGTTGTTTTAGGGGGGTTTCATTATTTATTCATTTCCAGATAGAGAAACACTTAGAAACTTCTTCTTTCTTTCATTTTTAGGGTTTTGATTGGTCATTTCTCAAGAAAGAACATCAACTCCTTCATTATTTTCTAAGCTTGAAGATTGAAGATTGAAGATTTTCATCCTTACTCTTCCATGACTAGTTTGAGATCTTCTTTCCCTAATATTTATTTCTTTATTGTAATGTCTAGGAACTAATTCCTTACTACTTGGGTTTTGATGAACCCTAATTTGTTTTGTATGGATTGATTCAAAATTAATGCAATTAATCTTTTATATGAGTTATTTTGTTCTGTTGATTGCTTAGTTATCCATTTTAATTGATAAGTCGATGTATTGATTAGAATTTGTTTTCATAAACTGATTAGAGATAACTTTTTATGAATTGATCGTATCTTAGGGATTAAGGATTGATTGGGATACTAGAGATAGATCTATAAGATCCTTTGGTTCAATAGTTTCTTAATCTTAATGCATGACCTAATTGAGTGGGTTTGGGAAGAGATTCCTCTCACTCCTCTTAAGAATTTAATCACTTGAGAAATGTTTAAACCTAATTTTATGGAATGCCAACTTAACTTTTGATTTGAATTAATTACTGTTTGTTTCATGAAATACTTTACTTATTAGGGGGATTCATTACCTAAATAGGCTTTATTCTTGATAAATCTACCAATTATTTTAATTTTTTTTCTTAAGATTATTTTACTTTTAAATATTATTACACTTAAACAACATTTTGATTGCTAAACATTAGTTTATGAGTGAAGATAGTACTCACAATTAAGTCCTAAGTGGAATGATACTCTTATTCATCATTATATTACTTGATACGATTAGTGCACTTTGTCGTGTGCGAATAGCGCTCATTAGTACTCTTAGATCGCAAGACTATAACTCAGGTACTTTCTAACCTTGGTTACTTTATTGAATTACTCATTGCACTATCATTTGATCATCACTCCTTTATTACAGTTTTCACGCCCTGTACCCCAGGTATTGAGTCAATGGAGGGGCGGTCCACTTGCTGTCCTAGGCCCACTCGCATCTCGAACTCATCCACAGTTGCTGCTTTAGAGGCGCTTCCTACAGTGGTATTAGATGTTATTTTGGAGAGTATCCCATTCCTCTAGGACCCTATAGTGTCATAATGGAGTCCTTCTAGCACTGTTAATCACCAACTAGCTTTGGAGCGCCTTCCTTTGGAGTTCACTTTGAGCGATTGTACACATGTGAATTGTCTCTTTTAAGGCTTTATTTTTTTTACTTTTCTTGAAATGTTAGTAATACACATATATAATATAATTATGCAGATTCAAAGAGATCATTTGGAGCACGTACATCGGCTTGCCATAGTTGCAAGTAGGCAGTTCTCCGTCATCAGCAAAGACTGGAGGGTAAGAAAATAAAATAAAAATGCAAAATGTATGCATGTATGTTATGAAATGAAATAACTAATTCCTTTGGGTTTGTTTCTATTGTAAAAGGATTATGAGGGCTTGTAGGGGCAAGTACAACAGTGCTAGATCAAGGTTCAGCTCTGGATCGAGACCCTGACACTTCAACTCTCCACTCTTTAGACTCAAGGCATGGAGGCTAACTCTGACGAGGGATGAAGGACTCAAGAGAGAGCCTCGATGACTTCTAATTAGATTAGTTGCCCATCTTTGTGTTTTTCTCTTTTTGCTGCTTTGTATGACATTACTTTGGTTTTTGTTTTGCCCTCATCTTCGTCCTCATAGTATCCTAAGCCATGTCAAGTCTTCTATCCTTGGAAGTCTGGCAGCTCTGCAATTCCTTCCTGATTCTTCCCCAGCCCTATTCCAAGCATGAAGTCCATCTTCTTAAACATACTTGCCACTTTCGACTCCATATAATCCCCATAAATGACAGCAACTTGAAACCCAGTCGAGGCCTCAAGCTCCTTAGCAACTTCTTGAATAGCCGAGATGACCTTAATACCTTCAGCATTGATGGTGATTATCTCTCCTTCATGAGGGAATTTGAATTTTTGATGCATAGTGGAGGGCACTCCCTATAAGGCGTGAAAACATGGCCTATCCAATAATAAAGCAAAGGTTATTAGAATTTCAAAGAAAGTGATTTGACCCAGTGTTGAGAACATCCACTCCCTGTCTCTTTTAGTCTCGCCATAGGCTCTTATGACCATGTCGAACGACTTCAAGTCTTTTGCAGTCATTTCCAATTTAGAAAGTATACGAGAAGGACATATATTGATGGCTGACCCATCATCTACCATCACACATGGGTTACTTTTTCCTTGCACTTCAATCATGATATAGAGATCCTTGTTATGGTCCCTTCCCTTTAGTGGAAAATCTTTGTCTGAGAAACTGATCATCTTGGTGGTCTTGTCATTTACCATTTTGATAATTTCCTTGAGGGTAGCTGTTGTGCTTATAGTGATGCTAGATAAGGCCTAAATTAGAGGCTTTATGTGGTTCTATGAGTGCATCAGCAACTCCTAGATGTTGGCCATCTTTTTATTCTTCTTTAGCTCTTAAAAAAGCCCTTGTCATCTTATTATGGCGCTTTGTCGACCTGCTTCAGCTTTTATGCCTCCTTGTCATTACCTTTACCCACTAGCTTAGCTTCTTTATCAGAGTCACTATCTGCCCGTATATCCTTTGCACTGCTGTCTTGAACTCTACACTCGTTCTCAGAACTGTACTAGATGTCTATAGCCATCACTAACTTCTTTTCAACCTCCTTCCATACCTTTAGAAGGTAAAAGTCACCAATTGCTTGCTCTTTATCATCTGATCCCCAACCACTCGACACAACATCATCGATCTGAATGTTAGTCTAATGAGGCCTCGAATAAGAGACCTTGAAGACAAATTTACTCAAAAGTTGCCCTAACAGGCCCTCATCCTCTTTCCGAGGAGGTTGTTCCACTTACCAATCCCCACAGTCTATTAAGTAAAGAATTTCATGCTTGGGATGATTGCACTAATCCATCACATGCCAGAAAGTTTGGTGATACTCACAGTATTGATCATTATGAGGGTTAGGACCACTTATTAGTGATAGGGCTTTTGGAACACCACAACTAATGGTGCCCCCGGCTTGGTGAAGGTTTTTTATGAGCTTTTTAGCTCTAGTTTAGGCTCAATTTAGGGGTAAGTCTTGGGAGGAATCCATGACCTCCTCTTTACTGAACTTAGGTCATGGATACCTAGTTTACGGGTGGTGTAGTGTTTAGTTAAGTAAGGACTTCCTTTTGGTGCTAGGCTGGTCAAGGTCGGTTAGCTTTTCGGCATAGATGAGGTCTTGGATTTTATGCTTGAGGCGGATACAATTGTTTGTATGGTGTCTGGGTGCTTGGTAGAATTTACAGTAGGTATTAAGTTTATATCCAGGTGCATTGGGGTCCGAATGGTTTTTAAAGGTAGTAGGTTGGAGTAGGCCATTTTGCACCAACCTTTCGAAGATCTTCGAAAGAGGCTACTTAAAATTAGAGAACCTCCTCAGTTATTGGACATCATTCACATCATGGGTTCTGCTCCTCTAGCCTGATAGTTTGGCCTCCCACTAGTTTGCACACTCTTCCTTTTTTCATTCTTGATCTCTTCAACCTAAAGCTTGTCATCATATAGATCCATGAAAGTTTTTGGATTCATCATTTGAAGCCTCTTAACCTAACTTGGAAGAATATTTTGGACCACCATATGAAATCTGTCCTTCTCAAAAGGCTTGTTCTTCATTAAGCCAGCCTTAATCCTCCACCTAGTCAAGAAACCAGAAAAAGACTCATTTGGTTTTTTTTTAGTGGACTCAAGATCCCTTATTGACACTTATATAAATCCTGTCATTCAGCTTTGGCAGATTTAAGCATGTCCTTCTAAGGACAATATAAACAACTTGACAACTTGTGTTTTACTCAGTTGAGTAGTCCCTATGATAGTAGCATACTGCTTCAAATAAACATTAAGATCATTAGTCCTATTAGACTTGTTGATCTTAGGAATTTTGGACTTCCAGGCCGCTTCTCCTCGCTTATTAACACCAATTTATCGAAATCATAAGTCGGGTCCAACCTTTTGATTTCCAACATGCGTTACATCTTGTCAAGCCTTGCACTTTAGCCACTCACAGCCTTATTAATGGCAAGGGTAGTCACTCTCTTGACTTGGTCTGGCATAAATTTGTCCATATCCTAAAAACTTTAGAACAATCCCCTCCTAGCAGGGTCTTTAGTATTAGTTGCTACAGCAGCAACAACAGTTTCAGTGGCGATAACAATTGGGTCAACAAAAGCAGGAGGGTTAGCTACTATAAGGACAACTGGTGCAACTATAGCAGCAGGTGGGGCTTGATTTGAGCCATCCCAGCCAAGAGTTGTTAGAGCTCCTTCCGGATCACACCCCTCAGATTGCCAATGATGCCATTGTCAGCACCTAGTTTCTATATTCAAATATCAAAGGAATTAGAGAAAATCCTATGATCAAAGTTACTCCTTTTGTCGAGTTTGGGAAATTGAGAGCAGATGAATCCAAGTTAGGGTTAAGATAAAGTAGACTAAAATTACTTTTCTAGAATCAATATAGAGCTAATTGACAAGAAAAATTAAGTTTGAGGAATGAAACGATAGCTTTCACAAGTTCAGGGACCAAATTGTCAAAAATTTTATAACTTTTAACCCTTGATGCCAATGTGCTCTATGTACAGCCGAATTAGCTTAGCATAGAGTTGAATCAGCCTTACACAGTGTTGATTGGCTGATTTTCGAAATTTGATGCTATTTTGTATGTATTTTGACTTTAAACGCCAAAAAATAAGAAAATAAGTTTCTAGAATGTTTTTTAATAATTATTAAGAGTTCTATTGGATATTACTAATTAATAAAACAAATCTTTTTCTTTTAAACATAAAAAGAAAATGATTTAAGCTTATCGTTATACTCCTTTAGGGTTTCCAAACCTTAGCTCTATATAAGCATCATTATAACCCAGTTCTAGGGTTACAAATTCTCATCATGTTTTAGAAATTAAGAGTGATCCTGAGTTAAAGAGAAAACCCTACGTCTTGAAACAGAGAGTTTCTTTTTGGTAACTACAGAGTAAGTCAATAAGGAAGAACCCTAAATTAGGAAAGTTCTTTTAGAATGACAAAAGTTTTTCTAAATCCTAGACAACATTGGATTCTCAACTGATCTTTGATTCAACAGCCTCATTGTCTCTAGAGACTCGTAGAACAATAATCTACTGAGACAACCTGAGGGCTCCCCTACATCTAGCATCACCAACATCTCTTTCCCTTTTTACTAGTTCTTTATTTTTATGATTCTTGAAACATGATTAGGAATTTGTTTATTGTTTTATATGTTTTACATTATTAGATTAGGATTTCTTATGAATTACATATTTTTGATATTCTGATTTTTGAAAATATGATAATATGAACATGTAGGGTTTTGAATTCGATAATATGCTTTTTTATTAGATTTCAAATCTGATTAGCTAAATGATTAAGGAGACATATTGATTTGTGTCTTTATATAATTGGATTAGAGCTTTAAGGTTACATAATTGAAATTTAGAATCTGCCTTGAAATATCTTATTTGCTTATTTTGTCTTGCTATCTAGGGTTTACATAATGTTTAGGCTTACTAGCTTGATATAATGATATTTATGACTTCTTATTTCATTATTCACATTTTAATTGACTTCTTTTTATCTTCTATGCATGTGAAATCGGCTCCTAGGCGTAAGACTTGAAAGAAAATTGCAAAACCAACTAATCGAAGCTCTAGAACTGATCGACTTCGTGCCTTTCTGCTATAATTTTCAGATTTTATTAGATTTTGACGATATTTTATGTACTGTAACTTAGTTCTAGGCGTTTCTCTTTCATTTTTAGTTGTATGACAGTTGTAATAGTTAGATTTAATTTTTTTCATATTGTTTTGTTTTATGTTTGATGAATGCCCAAATATTTGCAATGTGACTACCAAACTAAAATTGGACATATAGACTTTAGGTTAAAATTGGACTTTAACATGAAAAAGTAGTCCATTAGGTTAAAGGATGGTAAATGGACCTTAACTGTGCCATATTAGATTTAAGATCACTCAACTAGGCCTCAACATAAAAGGTAATCCATTTAGGCTTTAAGGTTGAAATAAAAACATAACTCGTAATTGGGCTAGATTAGATGAGCTTTTGTACATAATTAATTAGTTAAATAGACTAACAAATCAAATGTGGGATGGGCTTAATAAAAATAGACTAGACTCAAGCAGACCTCACATGTTGTTATGGATATTATAAATATAAACTATTGCATTTATAGGAAATAGTCTGTTAAACAATAAAATTAAAGCCCGAGGTACATAAATAAGTGATGCGCTGCGTATGCAACTATAACTAACGCAGTGAACCTATCGATGTAGCCTAGCACAATGGCAAGTATTAAAATATTGTATCCCTCGGGAAAGTGAAATCCTAGAGTTACTACTTCATACTTTGTTATCTAGCCTAAAATTAATGACGGATGGTTTCTAGATTTACTAATGACTAAAAGCTAAGTTCTAAATGGAATGCGAGAATGAATGAGTAAATAAAACAATCAAGACAAGAAAGCGAACCCAAAGGGGACCTAGACTAGTTGGCAATCAAACAAAAGATAACAGATTGTTGAGTCTGATTATGCTACCCGCGGACGGATTCTTAACTTAATTCGGTTTCCCTCTCGAGACAACCGAATTCCTAAACCTAAGAACCTAAAGTTGGAATCTCTTCCTAACAATTGATTATTAAGTTAGCCTTAAGCTTTAATCCGCCTTTATTAAGCTTTGTTAATTCTTAATCCGGCAAATTAATTAACCTTATCTCTAAGTGAAAATTAATCTGATTTTGCAATTAAATTTCCAAACTCAATTAGAAATTTCTCAATTGCTAAAACAATTCTATGAACAATAGTAAACCAATTCAATGTAAAGAAAACTGGATTCAATTATTAATTGCAAAAAGAATACAGAAAGGAATTCAAACAATCCTAACAATTCAGTACTAAGCCAAAATAGTAAGGAACCCTAGTGGGTTCAACTAGCTACACATGTTCATGTCTAAAATAAATAGGAATTCAATTACAATGAAAGAACAAAGAAATCGAAACATATATATACCCTTTTCCTAGAATTGGATGAACATCTCGAAGCATGGATCTAAGCTGCAGTTGATCTCTAAAATTGCTCCTTGATTTGCTCCAAAACTCCTCCTCAATCTTCAATCCAAAACCTAAATCACGAATCTGACATTCCTAGGTGGAATCCATTTCCTGGAAGCCCCCTGAAATGCCTAACAACACGTCTAGCAAAATTACAGCGGAAGATCAAAAATCAAAAATCGCCGATCTGGAACTCCCTCTTTCCCTTTTTGGCTCATTCCTTTTATTCATCCTGCAAATACGGGCTTGTTCCAACCCGTGTCTCTCTTTTTAGGAGCCTTTTCTCCTTACCCAAGACTCAGCTCATGGTAATGACAGTAGCAATCTCCTTTAGAAACCTTGTTGCTTGCCATTTAAGGTATTTTTCCTTATAAGTACTTCAACCCACATATTGGAAAGTCTTGGGCCCAAAAATATGTGGAATCAAGCCCGGGCCTAAAATATGCAAACTCTGTATTTATACTGAAAAACATCACTTTGTTTGTTTTACATTTTCTTTGAGAGTCTATGGCATGCACATCGAGCTTACTATCCTCTGTTGATAGAAAGCCTAGACCCAAAATCCTAGGGATGGAAGACTCACCATGAACCATTTGCGGGAGAAATAAGGTCGAAAGGATGCTTTGTATAATAACTCTATGTTTTCTAACCCTTTCTTTTCCTTTTCTTTGTGCATATGATATGCATCATGCATCATACTAACACCTTACTTTTTAGCCATATAAACTCTCATTTGGGTTGGAAAATGCAAGACAATGGAAGGCTAGAGAGAATACCTATCTCACCAAGAATTTGAACTATGCTAGAGCTTCTTGAAAGACCAAGATATCAAGATTATACTACCGAGACTATAGCTACATTTGAAGTGGCCAACGAAAGAGCTAATGAGCAAGATGTTGAGATCCTCAATATTGTTGTTGTTGATGATTTGAGGGGTATGATCCGAGAGGATCTCTAAGAACTTTTAGTTAGGATGGCTACAAATTAAGCCCCGCTTGTCGCCCTAGTAGCTAACCATCCTGTTATTGTTGAGCCGGGTGTAATCGCCGTTGAAACTGCAGCTGCCATCGCAGCCACATCTAATGCTAATGTTAAAGACCCTGCTAGGAGAAAAGTGACCCAAAATCTTTGGGACTTTGATGAGTTCATGCTGAAATAGACCAAAAGAGAGACTACCCTTGCCACTAATGAAGCTATAAGTGGCTTGATCACTGGGCTTTAATAAGATGCAAGACATGCTGGAAATCAAAGAGTTAGACCCGACATATGATTTCGAAGAGCTGGTTTTAATAGATGAAGACAAGTTGCCTATAAAGTTTAGGATGCCCGAGATTAACAAGATCAACAAGATTGGTGATCTGAAAGTTCATCTAAAGTAGTATGTCACCATCATGGGAACTACTCAACTAAGTAGGACCCAAATTGTCAAGCTATTTGTATTGTCCCTAGAATGACCCGATGTAAAGTGGTATCATGTACTATAAAAATCCACCAAAGTTGAATGGTGTGATTTATGCAATTCTTTTGTCAAACTGAACAGAAGTGTCAATCAGGAGCCTCTAGTCCACCAAGCAGAAGCCAAATTAGTCCTTCTTTAATATCTTAACCCGGTGGAGGAATAAGGCTGGGTTGATGAAAAACAAACCCATCTAAAGAGGACCAAGTTCGTATTGTGGTATGAAATATTCTTCCAATTCAAATGATGAACTTGAAGACTTTCATGGACCTATATGATGATGGGCTTCATGTAACACCCTTAGTTGTAATAATAATAATTCTATATATATATATATATATATATATATATATATATATATATATATATATATATATATATATATTTAAAAAAAAAAAAAACTCTTTTCTCCTCCCTCTCTCTCTTTTCCTTCCCCCCTCTCCTTCCCCTCTCCTCCTCCTTTTTCCTTCCTTCTCCCTCCCATCACCGTTTCCCGTTCCCGTCACTGCCAGCTTGCTTCCCATTTGCTCGCAGCCTTCCCTTTCCTTTCCTCCTTTCCGTCGACGTTGTCAAGATCAAGGGGGCTGCCTTCGCCGTTCGCTCTCTTGCCGGCTTGTTTTCAGCGATCTGACATCGGGAACGAGTTCCTTACTCCCGAAAACCCCGGAAGCAACCTCCTCCGTCGGAAAATCCTTGCCGGCAGCCTTGGGAAGTGTCGCGTGAGCAGCGACTTTCCGGCCCCGATCCGCCGCCTTCCGGCCACTTTCCGGCCAAAACTCTTGTACTTCCGGACTCCCCGCAACTTTAGCTTCGCGTAGGCTCTTCCGGATTTGAATTCCGACACTGTTGTAATTTTTTTCAGGTGATAGTTAAAGACCTTCGCCATCGCACATTCGACAGTCCGACTTCTTCTTCTTCGGACTTTTGTAATTATCTTGTACTTCTATACTTGTCATTTTTACTCTAGAGTATCCGCAGAGTGGGAAATTTTAAAATTTATATAACTATTCTGACTCCACATTGGTAGTATGATGATTTATTATGCAAGACAATTATGACTATTTTATATTTGATTAATTGTATATATGGATTTGCGGGTTGGTAAGGCTTACTACGGGTTTCGGTGGCCTTAAGCCTACCCATTCCCTAGTGCCGGTCACGGGCCCTCAAAGTGGGTCGTGACAAAGTTGGTATCGAGCTTAGGTTTAGTTTTTCCTTCCGACCTAGGTTAGCTTTCTAAACTACTCTGCGGAAACTAGGAAAAATTGAGTCTGTCCTTGCATGTTTCGTTGATTCTAGTATCCGCGCTATCGTTAGAGAGTCTGTTGGGTTAATAACTTATTGTTCATTTCGGCTCTTGCCAATGCTGAGAACCCGAGCGACTGCGTATCGGCCCGGAAGGCGAAGATGAGTTTTCTCAGACGGCTCCTCCGGACCCGAGCCCATGGTACCGGAGAGGTAGGCCTCGGCGGTACGCCCAACCAGATCGGGGGCGAGGCTCGGGAGGTACATGGTGCTTCGGTGAAATTCCGGTGGAGGCTTTTGTGTCCAGATGACTGGGATGCAGAGGGCCTTAGAGCGATTGCTAGCCTTTTCACAGGCAGTCGCTCGAGTGCGAAGCCGTGCTAGTGGGTCCGATCGGGAATCCGGACGATGTCCCTATGTCCGAGTATACCAAGTTAAGACTGTGGAGTTTGATGGGACGGTGGAGACCCTCTGGACTTTTGGATGAGGTTGAAAGAGGGCGTCTGATTTGCCTTGTTAAGCGGAAGGACCATCGAGATGGCCGGGTTTTCCTTGAAGGGAATAGCATCCCGATGGTTCGGAGATTATATCCGCCTTTCCGGATGGGTTGTCGTGGAGGCAATTTAGAGATGATTCAAAGAGTACTTCATCCCTTTCGGTGTAAGGCAGGGAGTACAGGGAGAGGTTTGAAAGGTTAGTTAAGGGAGAATCATCCGTGGGCTGAATACACCGGGCAATTTGTTCAAATTTGAGTAGGTATGCACCTTATCTTGTGGGGACCGAGGAGCGTAAGAGCACAAATACATTTCAGGCTCGGCCCGAGTTTGTTTCCTTGGTTCAATCTAGGAGGCGAGCTTCCTAGAAGTTACCCGACATGGCGAGGCGGGATGGAGATGACGCTACGAGGGTTTAGTCAAGGGACCGACGATTGTAGGAAGAAGAAAACCAGGGTTGAGGGTCGGTCTAGTGCGACTGTCGGCCGTACTATGGTAGTGGAAGTTACTCGGCGGTACCGGCCAGACTGCATGAGAAGTCACCGTGTCCAAAGAAAGGGTAGGCATAATCGGAGGAGTAATCGAGTATTTTAACATGGTCGGGCTTCCGGGTAGTGGGCGAGTTCAAAGCACAGAAGACTAGTTCGGGGCCAAGGCACTTGTCGGATGTGTGGTAGGTCACATCGGGGACCGTGCCTAACATCCAAATTGTGTTAGGTGTGGTGAGATGGGACATATGGCTCGAGAGTGTCCTCGCTACTTGGTCGACTAGCTTTTCCACAAAGCTCGTCTGCTAGTGCGACCCGACCGACTTTTCCTGCTGACCGGGACATTTTCAAGATGGATCTCGGTTTGTTGGCGACAGGGCCGTAGTTTTGGAGGTAGAACTTGGAAGGCGGTCCGGCAAAGGGGTTCAAGGTCGAGCCTGTGGTCTCAACAGTCGGTAGGGGCAAGCGAGAGTGTTCACCCTCACTCCTCAAGATGCGCGAGCCTCAAATGCCGTGGTGTCAGGTACTATTCTTGTTTGTCATTCTGAGGCTAGAGTTTTGTTAGACCCTGGGGCTACCCATTCTTTCGTATCGCCTAGTTTTGCCTTAAGATTGGATGTCCAGCCCGTTAGGCTTCCAGTCCCGATGTCGGTCACTACGCCGTTAAGTGAGGCCTTAGAGACCGATGTCGTGTATCCGTCGTGTCCGGTGTCTGTTGAGGGTCGAGATTTGGTTGCTGACCTAATTCTTTTAGATGTGATGGATTTTGATGTGATTTTGGGAATGGATTGGTTAGCTTTGCATTTCGCCATGTTGGATTGCCGGGAGAAACAAGTGACTTTTCGAATTCCTGGAGACTCAGAGTTCTATTTTAAAGGTGAGCAGATACCTTCTCCCACGAATCTCGTGTCGGCGATTATGACGAAGCGGATGCTTCGCGGATGCCGTGGATATTTGGCTTTGGTTAGAGATACCTCTGCAAGGAAAGGTTGTGTCAAGACGCGTTCGGTTTTGCGAGTTTCGATGTGTTTCGGAAGAACTACCTGGATTGCCGCCCAATAGAGAGATAGAATTCTGTATCGACGTGATACCGGGTACAACACCTATTTCTTTGCCGCCCTATCGAATGGCACCGGCCGAGTTAAGAGAGCTAAAGGAGCAGTTGCAAGACCTCCTAGATAAGGGTTTCATTAGACCTAGTACGTCTCCTTGGGGTGCGCCTGTTCTGTTCGTAAAGAAGAAGGATGGTACCTTGCGTCTCTGCATCGATTACCGGCAACTGAATAAGGTGACGATTCGTAACCGGTATCCGCTTCCTCGCATCGATGACCTATTCGATCAGCTTCAGGGAGCGGTGTATTTCTCCAAGATTGATCTACGATCGGGGTATCACCAGTTAAGGATCCGTGGTGAAGATGTGCCAAAGACGGCGTTCAGGACGCGTTATGGGCATTATGAGTTTCTGGTGATGTCGTTTGGACTCACTAATGCCCCTGCGGCTTTTATGGATTTGATGAATCGAGTGTTCAAGGAATTTCTGGATCGTTTTGTCATCGTATTCATTGATGATATCTTGGTTTATTCCAAAAGTGAAGAGGAGCACGCGTGGCACTTGAGGATAGTACTTCAGACTTTGAGGGAACATCAATTGTACGCTAAGTTCTCCAAGTGCGAGTTCTGGTTGGAAAGCGTTGCTTTTCTAGGGCACATAGTGTCTAAAGAGGGTATTCAAGTGGACCCTAAGAAAGTGGAGGCAGTGACTGATTGGTAGAGGCCAACTTCAGTGACTGAAGTGCGTAGCTTTCTAGGGTTGGCAGGCTACTACCGTCGATTTGTGCAAGACTTTTCGAGGATAGCAGCGCCTTTGACTAAGTTGATTCAGAAGAATGTCAGGTTTCAGTGGTCTGACGCTTGTGAGAAAAGCTTTCAGAAGTTGAAAGACTGTTTGACTTCAGCTCCGGTGTTGACCTTACCTTCTGGGACTGGTGGATTCACGGTGTATTGCGACGCTTCTAGAGTGGGTTTGGGTTGTGTTCTGATGCAAAATAGAAAGGTAATAGCTTATGCATCTAGGCAATTGAAGAAGCATGAACAAAATTACCCGACCCACGATTTGGAGATGGCAGCAGTAATTTTTGCATTAAAGATTTGGAGGCACTATCTCTATGGAGAGACGTGCGAGATTTTTACGGATCATAAAAGCTTAAAATATATTTTCCAACAGAAGGATTTGAACCTGAGGCAGAGAAGGTGGTTAGAGCTTCTGAAGGACTATGATTGTAATATTCTCTACCACCCAGGTAAGGCGAATGTCGTTGCAGATGCTTTGAGCAGGAAGTCGGTAGGTAGTCTTGCTCATGTCAGTGTAGAGAAGAGACCGCTGGTTAGAGAGTTGCATGAACTGTATGATCAAGGGTTTCAGGTGGAAATATTAGAATCAGGTGTGTTGTTAGCACATTTCAGGGTTAGGTCTGTGCTTGTCGATAGAATCAGGATCGCTCAGAATCGAGACCCGCAGTTGCAGAAAATCTTAGAAGAAGTGCAGCAGGGTCGAGCTAATGATTTTATTATGAATGGTGATGGCACCCTCATGATGGGCTCTAGGCTATGTGTTCCCGATGTGGATAATCTCAGAAAGGAGATTTTGGAAGAAGCTCATTGTATAGCTTACAACGTGCATCCGGGCTCCACAAAGATGTACCATGATTTGAAAGGAAATTATTGGTGGAGCGGGATGAAGAGGGATGTAGCAGAGTTTGTCTCCAAATGTCTGACGTGTCAGCAGGTTAAATTAGAGCATCAGAAGCCGTCTGGTTTACTGCAGCCGCTTCCTATACCAGAGTGGAAATGGGAAAGGATTACTATGGATTTTGTATCAGGTTTACCCAAGACTTCTGCTGGTTATGACTCCATTTGGGTAATTGTGGATCGATTGACTAAGTCAGTGCATTTCCTTCCCAGGTAAAGACTACCTACCTCAGAGCTAAGTATGCAAGAGTGTATCCGGAAAGGATTGTCAGTCTTCACGCGTCCCGGTTTCCATAGTGTCCGAGAATGTAATTTACTTTAAGGTTTTGGAAAAAGTTGCAAGAGGAACTTGGTACCAGGTTGGACTTCAGTAAGGCCTTCCATCCTCAGACGGACGGACAATCAGAAAGGACTATTCAGACTTTAGAGGATATGCTTCGGATGTGCGTGATAGACTTTGGTGGTCAATGGGATTGGTATCTCACCGTTGGTCGAATTTATGCGTATAATAACGTATCATGCAAGTATCAAAATGGCACCTTCGAGGGCCTTGTATGGCTCAAGTGTAGATCCCCCGTATGTTGGGAAGAAGTTGGTGAACGGAAGTTAGCGGGATCGTAATTGGTCTGCATCACTCGTAAAAGATTCCTGCTATTCGCGAGCGACCAAGGCCTTTTAGTAGGCGGGAAAAGTTATACGGATCCAAAGCGGAAGCACGTGGAATTCAGTGTTAGGGAATATGTATTCTTGAAGGTGTCTCCTATGCGTGGTGTGTTGCAGTTCGGCAAGAAGGGCAAATTGGCACCTCGTTATGTGGGACTCTTTGAGATTATTGGCAGAATTGGAGATGTGGCATACAAACTAGACTTGCCACCGAACTTCTTGCACGTGCATCTGGTATTCCATATATCGATGTTAAGAAAGTATATTTCAGACCCTTCGCATGTGTTACAACCACAACATATGGAAGTTGGTGAAGATTTGACTTACGAGGAGCAGCCAGTCAGGATTGTGGATACTCAAATTCGCCAGCTGAGCTCTAAAATTATTCCGATAGTCAAGCTTTTGTGGCGGAATCATTTGACTGAAGAGTGTACCTGGGAAACCGAGCAGGAAATGAGAAGCCTCTACCCTCATTTATTTCAATCCTAAGTGGGCCATGGTTTAAAATTCGAGGTCGAATTTTTTTTCTAAGGGGGGTAGAATGTAACACCCTTAGTTGTAATAATAATAATTCTATATATATATATATATATATATATATATATATTTAAAAAAAAATTAAAAAAAAAAAAACTCTTTTTCTCCTCCCTCTCTCTCTTTTCCTTCCCCCCTCTCCTTCCCCTCTCCTCCTCCTTTTTCCTTCCTTCTCCCTCCCACCACCGCTTTCCTGCCTCGTCACTGCTTGCCAGCTTGCCACAGGCCCTCCCCGCCTCCTTCCCGCCGCCTGCAGCAGCCTTCCTTTTCCTTTCCTCCTTTCCGCTTGTTGTCAAGATCAAGGGGGCTGCCTTCGCCGTTCGCTCTCTTGCCGGCTTGTTTTCGGCGATCTGACATCGGGAACGAGTTCCTCACTCCCGAAAACCCCGGAAGCAACCCTCCTCCGTCGGAAAATCCTTGCCGGCAGCCTTGGGAAGTGTCACGTGAGCAGCGACTTTTCGGCCCCGATCCGTTGCCTTTCGGTCACTTTCCGGCCAAAACTCTTGTACTTCCGAACTCCCCACAACTTTAGCTTCAGAGGCGCTCCTGGTTTGAATTCGACACTGCTAAGGTGACCGGCTTCCGGACCCCAGTGTTTTCTGGAGGCGCGAAATATTTTAATTTTTAACTCGGTATAATTTTATTTAGACTCTGAAAAATTTTGTTATAATATTAGAAAGTTAGTGTGGCTATTAATTGCTTGTGATGGGTAGTTTAAAAATAAAACAAATTAAATTGTTTGGGTTGTGGTGTTTTGGAGTCGGGAAAATATTAGTGCAGTTCTTGTGGCCCGGCTCCTGTTATTAAATTCCAGCATGTCTGATATGTTTTTGGCAGGTCCTGGACCCGTTTTACGCGAGGTAAATATCCGTAATTTAGGGAGGTTCTGTCAAATTTCGGTAATCCTCGAGTCCAATTTAATTCTAGGCAGTCGACCTTAGGGTCTAAGTTTAGGAAAAATTTTTGAATGTCTATTAATTGTATGTCTTTTGTTATTAGATAATTCAGCCTTCCCGCCAGCTCCACCCGAGGCGTAGGAGCGGACTGCGGAACGCGTTAGATCTGTGAGTTAAAGTCATTTAATCATTGCACTATTGCTAAGTCTGATCTTAATATGCTATTTTGGAAGTTTATGTTTAACATGGTTATTAATATCTCAACGTAAATAATTTTACTGGATTATTAATTATTGAAGATAATATGAGTATTATTACAGTAATGTTATAATAATTCCAAATATTATCAGTTTTCCACTTGAGTTGCCTGATGTTTTACTCTTAATTGTTAATCATTAATTTGATATGGTTGAACGATTTCATTATACAATGATATTATTAAATGGATGATTGTGTCTTGGGAAATGTGGCTTTCGTAGAACATGCCACCCGGTGGGTTGCATCAGATCGCGCGACTTAATGATCATGGATATAAGATTATTATGGATTTGTCTTCCCTGATCGAGCATTGCTCTCTGGGCTGAGTTCAGTTGATTGTCGGAGTTAAGGTCCCTGATCGAGCAATGCTCTCTGGGCGCTGGCTTATTTGGAATTCAAGTGTTCAGGCTGGAGGTAAGGACCCTGATCGAGCTTGCTCTCTGGGCGCCAGACCTGTTGGATTAAGAGAGCCGAAAGGCTACTAGAATTTGGGGTTTAAGGTTCTACCGAGCCACTCGTCCCGAAAAGAAAAGAAACAAAGATATTTTTATTTATTTATTTATTTATTTATTTCATTATGGTATGATGACATCATGATTTCTGTTTATGTTCAGGGTTTGATATATGGATTCGAATAATTAATATTTCCTGTGAAGACTGCAATAGTCTCTAGATTATTTGATTTTATCTCACTCCCAAGACCCATACCTCGCTTGTAATTTTTTCAGGTGATAGTTAAAGACCTTCGCCATCGCACATTCGGCGGTCCGACTTCTTCTTCTTGGACTTTTGTAATTATCTTGTACTTCTATACTTGTCATTTTTACTCTAGAGTATCCGCAGTAGGAAATTTTAAAATTTATATAACTATTCTGACTCCTGTTGGTAGTATGATGATTTATTATGCAAGACAATTATGACTATTTTATATTTGATTAATTGTATATATGGATTTGCGGGTTGGTAAGGCTTACTACGGGTTTCGGTGGCCTTAAGCCTACCCATTCCCTAGTGCCGGTCACGGGCCCCCAAAGTGGGTCGTGACACTTCATGTCGAAGAAATAAAGAATTACAAGAGAAAGACTATGCAAACCTGTAAAAGGCCGAATTACCAAGCTGGAGGTAGCAGGACCTTATATGTGAATGTTATTCAACAACCAAGAAAGTTCTCTAGCTTTAAGCAACCTTTCTTGAAGATCTTTGAGAGGTTAGTGCAAAATGGCATTCTCCAACCAACCACTTTAAAACTCCCACCTAACCATAATGCACTTGGATATAAACCTAACACCTACTATAAATTCCACCAAGCACTTGGCCACCATATAGACAAATGCATTCGGCTTAAACATGAAATTCAATACCTCGTCGACGCTAGAAAATTAACCGACCTAGATTAGCTAAGTACCAGAAAAAACCCATGCCACACTACAACTACACACCACCCCCGAACCAAGTGTCCATAATCATCCCTGACTTTAGTGAAGAGGAAGTCATGAACTCGTTCCAAGACATATCTCAACCCCGAGTCAGAGCTAGAACTAGAGCCAAAAAGCCCACAAAAAACCTTCACTAAGCTGGGGCACCATTAAAGGTGTGGGAAATTCAAGCCTCAAACACCGAAAACAGTCCTAACCCCCACAATGACCAATATTATAAGTATTATCAAGCTTTTGTGCATGTGATGGTTCAATGTAACCATCTTAAGCACTTGGTAAACTATGGGGAATAGCAAGTTAAGCAACTTCTTAAGTATGAATATGAAGACTTGCTAGGGTAGCCCTCAAGAAAATTTGGCTTCAAAGTCCATTATTCGAGGCCTCCTTTAGTTGACATTCTGATTAAGGATATTGTGCCGAGTGGTTGGGGATCGAATGGCGATGATCAAGCAGCTAGTGAATCTTGCCTTTTAAAGGTATGGAAGGAAGATGAGAAGAAATCAGTTATGGCTATTGACATCTAGTACAGCTTGGAGAATGAGTGTGAAGTCTAAGATAGTGGGACAAAGGATATCTAGGTAGACATTAATTCCGATAAAGAAGTTGAGCTAGCGGAAGTGCAGGTTGTAATGGAGGAGATGCATAAAGGGGTATGCGGGACTCATATGAACAACATTGTGTTAATATTAGGAACTTGAATTAAAACATAAGGAAAGGCACAACGGAAGTAGTTTAAAATTTTTCTTAATTCCTACTAAGGATCTCATTGATTTAGATAGTCATAACATACAAAAACAAGTGAAAGACAGAGAAGGTTTATAAAGGGTGTGTGCCGAGTATTCCAAGAAGTGCTTCTTGCTTTCTTGATTCTTAATTCTTCAAGGATGATTGATGCACTTTAAAGCTACTCAAATGACCAGACTCTAATGGTAATCCACACAAGCTTCAAAGTTAGAATCTCTTACGAATAATCCTTCACAAGAGATAGAGAGTGGAGGTGATGAAGAGTGAATGCTAGTTTCAAGTTAGATTAAATATTAGTTAATCTAATTAAGTGTTAATGGCATCACTCTCCTTAATACATGCAATCTCTAGCCACCCATCATACTCCATATGTGTATATACATGGGATTTAACCTAGTCTTATAACAAGCGAGGCCTTACTCTTAAGTTGGGCCTGAATTTGGCTTGTTTAGACTAAGTTAACTTAATTAAAACATAAGCATAGTTATAGGGTCCTTTTAGCTGAATATCATAGCTCAATATATATTAAACTAATTAACTTTTAATTAGGGCCAATGTATATAGGCTTAGGCCTAATGTATATAAGCTTAAGCCCAATCTTAAGACTCATTTTAATTTCAACTTTAAGCTCATTTGTGTGTGACCTAAAAGGTTCATAACATGTTGGCAATGAATTACGAATTATGAATTAAACTCTTTTAATCCAATGTTAATTTTGTAATTAACTTAATTCTTATTTCATATATCAAGATTAACATCTAGTAATGCATTATGACCACCTATATGTGAGGAAGGATTAAAGTACTTTAATAAACCTTTACAATGAACAATCTCATAATGTAATCAATGCTTTCATTGTACTTTTATCCCAATTGATTCATAGAGCATGGATGCAAGTTTCAACTCTATAATTGAATCAATCATATTTGTTCTTGATAATTGCATATAACATCTTGAAGAAGATCTATGAAACACTTTTTATAATCTTCATTCAAACAACCTTGGCTAAGGATTTCCATATTAAAGTATATCAAGAATCATTAGGATAAGGTTCCATGACATATTACCTTAGGCAATAAATTTGTTATTATTATCTTCATATGACTCTTACTATACCCAATAACTATCACTTGAGCACCCCATGGATAGGATAACATAAGATAGTATCAACGTCTAGTAATCCTCATATAAAATAATAAACTGTTATCTCAAGTCTAAGGATCATGTCTTACATGATTATCACAAGAGTATTGTCCACAGACACTTGGCGTAAATTCCATATGGACTACTCAGTAGGGTTGTTTTCAATAAACTTGTTCTTGTAACAAAAACTCATATGCTTATCTCGGAATCCTTTTTCCTCAACCTTAGACAGATTGCTTACTTCATAAGTGATAATACATTATGGTAGTCTCGAGCATTTGATCAATATCCAACGATCAATATCTAATTCTTGATCAAATATTGACTATGAACAAAGTTTAAGAATGTATGTAAGGAGAACCTCATCGCTATAAACTTGCTTTATGACTTCTCTTACATTTGTGTTTACATTCCATGGTGTACATCTCTAACAGTTTGGATTATTCCTTAATAATACTTGACTGCTCGTATTATTAAAGTCAAATAATGCCTTTAGTATAATTGTATGCATTAATTGTGATGTATAAATTTACACAGATCATCTAAAAACTCTTTGTCTTTAGGGCATACTCTAACAATTAACCAGAAAGATTATGCATCAAGGTTATTACTAGTGAACAATGGAAAACGTTTTTATAGACCTAGTAAGAAAATGCCATGAGTGTTAGCTCTACAATGACCTAAGTCACATTTTCTAACCAAACTTCACAACTTGGCATCTCCATAGCCTTTTGCAGCTTTGGGAATCGACATCATCGGAGAGATAAATCCTCTTCAAATGCTCATAGGTACATAGTCGTGGCAATCAACTACTTCTCTAAGTGGGTTGATGCCGAGTCATTCACTACCATGGGGGCAAGATAGATGGCTAGATTTATAGAGAGGAAATTGATCTATAGGAACAGGGTCCTGCATTATATTGTGACAGATAATAATGTGTAGCTCATGGGTGAAACAACATGACTTACTAGTAGAATATAAGATTAAGCATCATAGGTCTTCTCAGTATAGACCTCAGGTGAATAGATTAGTAGAAGAAGCTAACAAGAATTTAAAGAAAATACTCTTGAATATGGTATAGATTCACAAGGATTTGTCATTTCAATTACCCTTTGCACTTTGAGGATATTGAACAACTGAGCAGACGTCGATAGGATAGACTCCATACTCTATAATTTATGGGATTGAAGCGGTCTTGGTAGTTGAGTTGGAATTGAAATCTTTGAGAGTTATGTTAGAGGTTAAAGTATAAGAGTATCAATGAGTCACACAAAAATACTAGTAGTTGGCTCTATTTGATGGAAAGAGGATGAAAGTCGTTTACCACATGCAATTGTATCAGAAACGGATAGCTAGGGCATTTAATAAGAAAGTCAAGTTAGGGAAAATTAGAGTCAGCAACTTAGTGTTGAAACATTCAAGACCTACTGCATTCGACCTAAGAAAATAGTTCATGCCTAATTAGGAAGGCCCGCATTTGGTAAAGAAAATCTTACCTAAAGGTGTCGCTAAGATCTCATACCTCGAAGAGAACGAGTTCTCCGAGACTATTAACCTAGATTATCTCAAGAAATACTATGTGTAAAAATAAATAAATAATAGAGAAAATAGATGGCTGATCAGGAAACATGAAGAGGCTAATTAAGCAAAAATTAGGCTAATAAGAGAGAATAATTAACTAGAAAATCTAAAATGATTGGCTGATGACATGAGTTGTATCATAAGAAATTAAAATGCACCCTTTTGGGCCTTTACTAAATGAATAAATTATTAGAATTTTATCAAACATATATATGTCTGTTTATTACTCTACGCACTAATTGGAAGAGAAAACTAAAATCTTAAGCAAAAATGAGATCTAAAAAATAAGCATGTTTTCATCTTCTCCTTCTCTTTGCATCTGCATTCCTAGGCTCACCAGCTAGCTCTCTAGTCCTCTTGAACCTTGCAAATCCACGAGAAGCAGTAATTTGAAGCATGACTTAAGCTTTAAAGTTATCATTCATGGTCTGATTGCCTTCAAGATTAAGGTTGCACTCCACATATTGGTAGAGCCAAAATGTCCCCATGTTGTCTTAGTGGGAAGCCTTCGAATTCAGGAGGAAATTCTAGAATTTGCTACTTCTGGCTATTCTAGCGGTAAAGTCTTGAAGGAATGTAGCAGGTGGATGCCTGTAATCTAGGTAAAGGTACACAATCGTCGTACACCATGAGCATGACGTACTTGATCCTCCATTAGGGGCAAGTGCAGCTGATAAGTGTGTCTAGAATGCCATTTATCCAAAAAATCTAGCCATCGTGGTCCCGTTGGGAAGCAATTGATCAGACTTGCACATGCTTCAACTCATACTTGTTGATGTTCTGCAAGATGGTCAATATCTGAAGCTTCTTATGCAACAAAATTTGCAAAAAGGAAAATAAAAAGAAAAGAAAAGAAAAGGGAAAAAGGTAATAAAATATTTAGTTGAAAATTCGAAAGGGCGACTTAGGCAAAAACTAAAGTTTGCTTAATTGAAAACCCGAAAGGGTGGCTTAGAAAAAAGTTAAGACATTAGCCTATTGAGTTGAAAACCCGAGAGGGCAGCTTAGGCAAAAATCAAAGCAAAAATAATAAAAGGAAAAGAGATTAGTTGCTTAGCTACAAGAGAATGAGGCTGGCACCAAACTCTTGATGGGTTTTGTACATGTTCAACCTAGTGATAGTTTTAGCCAAGATGACTGGAACTGGATCTACTATGCATTTTGACTCCAAAAAAGAAATCTAGGTCGAGTTAGAAACTTCCATATCAAAGAAATAAAAAATAATGCTCGAAAATACTAAAATCTCTGGAGTAATAAGTTCACAAGTCAGTCTGGATCGTTTCAAATACTATATTTGAAAACGAAGAAAAAATAGAAGAAAATATATAAATAAATCTTGCTGACTAGAGGATCTTATAGGCTAATCAGACAAAAGTTAAGATAATAAAAGGTAAGAGAAAAAAATATTTGACTAGAAAATATAAAAGGACTAGTTGATAACAAGAATGCTATTATGTGAAATAGAAAATGTATTCATTTATGCCCTTATTAAATGGATAAAATTTGATTAGAACTTTTGTTAAATTAGCACATGTGTTTTCATTGCTTGTGCACTAGCAGAAGCAAAAAAATAAAATAAGAAGTAGAATTTAATGAGATCTAATAGAAGCAAGATCATTCTTTTTAGATCTTTTGCAGAAGAAACTGAGAATTTGTAGCATTTAAGTTTCCATCAGCTAGCATCACAAGGCCTAGGGTTTTTCAATTAAAGAAATCTTATCTCAGAAGAAGTTCTGAAAATCACCAGAATCATATGTGAGCTTGACAGAAAGTACCACGGATACTTCAGTCCACACTTTCATGCAACCGAATCTAAACAAAGGAGAAAAGGAGAGAAGCATCCTAAGTTGAAAATCTGAAAAACTGCCTCAGGCAAAAAGTAAGGCAAAGTCAAAAGAAAAAGGAAGCCTGCTAAGTTAAATCCCTGAAAAGGCGGCCTAGGAAAAAATTAAGGCAAAACAAATAAAAAGGAAAGAAGAAAAACAGAAAAAGAATAGCCTCCTAAGTTGAAAACTTGAAAGGGCGACTTAGACAAAAAAATAAGGCATAGGAAAAGAAAATATATGATTTCCATCTCTATGAGATTGTGGGAAAGCACAAGTCCTCATTAGACAAGTATCAACATAATACAAGGCAAAATTGTTCAGTCCTAGCGTGCTTGAGTTATCTCTAGATCTATGCTTCATGTCGTCACCATGACTTGTAAGTCTCTGATGTGCATCATTTTTCCTTTTTTTTAACCATCAAGCTCCATGTCATATGACCGAAGAATAAACAACCGACCTATAAAAATGTCAATCTTTTGCTGATTAGAATTCCTCTATCTAAACTAAAGGATGATTTTTTAGAGATGCATTATATGCCATACATAACATATTTCATATACCTTCATTACTTTTGCTTGATGAGATCTCTATGTATACTTTTATATATATCAATAACCTGAAATAGGAAAATGAAAAGAAGTTTAGAAAGAAAAAAAGCGCTCAAGCTACACTCAAGTTTGCTTTCTAAAGTGGAAGATGCATTAGTTTACTTCTTGAAGCGGAAGATTCATCAGTTTACTTCTTGAAGAATAAGTTTATCTACTTACTTCCTGAAGCGTAAGCTCAGAAGCCTACTTCCCAAAGTGGAATATCATCATTTACACATCCCAAAGTGGAAGAACACTAATTTACTTCTCGAAGCAGAAATCCCGAAGCAAAAAGCAACTAGATAACTCTAAACAACAGTGTAGGTGCCTAACATCTAGAAATTTTATGTAACGGGCGTAGTCCCTTAACCAAATCTAGATAGAAATTCTACACCAACTCAATGAAGCATGGTTTCTACAGCTCATACAACTATAATTATTTTAAAGGGGGTCTTCCAAATGTAACGGGCAAAGTCCCTAATTCAACCCAGATAGAAGTTCTGAACTAACTTTAGCCTACGAAGCGCAGCTTCTATAGCTCACACAACTATAATTAACTTGAAAGGAGGTCTTCAAGATGTAACAAGCGAAGTCCCTAATTCAAGCTAGACAGAAGTATTGCACTAACTTGAGCCTAAAAAGCGTAACTTTTATAGCTCATATAGCTACAATAATCTTGAAGGGAGGTCTTCAAAATGCAACAGGCGAAGTTCCTAATTCAAGCCAGATAGGAATTATGCACTAGCTCAAGCCTATGAAGCATAGCTTCTACATCTCACACAACTATAATTATCTTGAGAGGATGTCTTTAAAATGTAATGGGCGAAGACCCTAATTCAAGCCAGATAAAATTTCTGCACCAACTAGAGCCTACATAGTGTAGCTTCTACAGCTCACACAACTAAAATTATCTTTTAGGGAGGTCATCAAGATGTCACGAGCATGGTCCCTAAATCCAAGCCAAATTAAAAGTCTGCACCAGTTTGAGCTTATGAAGCATAGCTTCTACAACTTACACTTATATCAATTTTACCATATCCTTGATATTTATGGTTTTCTCAATTTATTTCAATTATGCACATGTTTATAAATCTCGACAAACTGGGAGCAAACTGTAAGTACCCATTTTCGGATCTAGATTTTGAGAGAACTACGGAAAATTCGATGATGAAAGTTATTATTCCTCTCGAGTCTCACAGAATCAAGGAAGTTCAAAATCTCAGTTAGGGTTATAGGTAATTGAGAAAAAATATTACTTTTTAAAATCAAATTGGACTAAATTGAGAAAAAAGTAAGTTTTGGAGTCAAAATTGAAAAAATTATAAAGTCCAGGGACTAAATTGCAAAAATCCTTAAAACTTGCCAATCGGCTTTATGCAAAGCTGGCCGGCTCTACACAGTGCTAGTTGGCACAAAATACAGATTTTTGCATATTTGTTGATGTTTTTCAATTTTGAATGTTGATAATTACTAAAATAAACTTTATAGAAGGATTTTATTAATAATTATCTAGCTTCTAATAGTTCTTTATAATTAAATGGATATTAATCAATAATTATCCCATATACCTTAAAAAATGTATTTATCGATTAAAAGGATTTTAATAAATAATTAAAAAGATGGTTATCCTAGCCTTTTATGTTTCCTCAAATTTCTCTATAAATATAAAAGGAAACTTGAAGCCAGGGGAGGTTGGCAATCATCAGCAGAGCATGATAGTAAGTTTTGAAGCAACACACACAAACTTCTAAAAACTAAACACATAGCCAAAATATTATGGGTTCCTACCTAATCTCTGATTCAACCTCCTCCTCTACTCCTTAGAATTAAGGATCTGCACAATACGATGACAACCCGAGGTTTCCAAAACTATCATCTTATCATTTTTTCTTCTCTTATTTATTTTCTCTATGATTAGTAATATGCTATGATTGTTTTTCTTTGTTAATTAGTATCATGCTAGGGTTTATAATGATTGCTCTTTAATTACTATTTTACATACTTTATGTGCCTAGATTTAGGGTTATTATGATTAATCACATTATTTTGTAATGTTTTCCATCATGTTTATAATTTTGGGTTTTAAAACTAATAACTTTCTTGTTCATGGATTTTGATTATGATGAATCATATGAGTAGATCAACATGCTAGATTTACTTTTCTTTGATGATAATCTATATATTTGTATGATTAGATCCAGGTTATGTTACATTTTTCATGATTAGTTTAAGTTTAATGCCCATATTTTTTAGGAATTTGCCATGCTTAGTGTGCACGACAGTTTCGGACGCGCACCCAAGTGCCTTTAGCGACTACAACACTGCAATGCTTTTCAACCTAATCGGGGATATGCTAACTAATCACAAAGACTAGGGCGGAGATGGGAGTTTCGCCACCTGAGTAATTCTCTAAGACACTATTACTAATTGAGTGGCATACTAGATTCCATAAGGAAGCTTCACCACATCTAGAGATGGATCTGAAAGCCAACTTCCTTATTTGTTAATTTTATTGTTTAACGGGCTATGACCTTTGAGACTTTGCCATCAGTATGGGCAAAAGCAACAAATTCTGGAATTCTCTCTTAAATTTAAAGGCTTCCTATTAAGACAAGAATTTCTAGATAAGATGGAGAGACTCTGGCTCCACCAGGACATGGAGCGCAATCTTGATTCTGAAGGTGATCTGACCATAGATAACAACTTCAAAGCTTGGATTGAACTTTAGATTACCACTTCTCCTGGATTTGCAAGGTTCAAGAGGACTCGAGAGCTAGCTGCTAAATCTAGGAATGTAGATGCAAAAAGAAAGGGAAGATGAAAATATGCTTTTTTTATATCTCATTTATTTTGCTTAGCACTTTAGCTTAGTTTTCTCTTCTAGTTAGTGCATAGAGTAATAAATAGACATGTATGTTTGTTAAAAATTATAAACCATTTTTTCATTTATTAAAGGCCTAGATGGTACATTTTGATTTCTCATGATACAACTCCTATCATCAGTCAGTCCTTTCAGATTTTTCAACTGATTATTTTCTCTGTTATTGCCCTGACTTATTATTTGACGTGCCTTTTTGAAGCTTTCTGATTAGCAGGCTATTTTTTCTATTTTATCTATTTTTATTTTTATACATAGTATTTCTTGAGATGATCCAGGTTAATTGGTTCAAAGAACTCATTTTCTTCCAAGTTTGAGATTTTAGCAGCGGTTTCGGGCACGCACCCAAGTGTCTCTAGTGACTATAGTATTTCAAAGCTTTTCAACCTAATCAAGCTCACAGAGACTAGCACGAATATGGGAGTCACCACCCGAGTAATTCTCTAAGACACCTTTACTAATTGAGTAGCATACTAGATTCCACAAGGATGTTTCACCACATCTAAAGAAGGATCTAGAAACCAACTTCCTTATTTGTATATCTTAGTCTTTAATTTTATTATTTAATGAGCTATTCCCTATAAGTATGACAATTTATATTTACAAGTAATCATTACAATATGTGAGGTCCTTTCAGTCTAGCCCATTTTATTAAGCCCAACCCATATTTGATTTGTTAGCCTATTTTACTTATTAATTACGTACAAGTCTCACTTAGTCTAAGCCTAATTATAAATTATGATTTGATTCCAACCATTAGACCTAAACCGACTACCTTTTATGCTGAGGCCCAATTGGGTGATCTTAACTCTAATATGGCCCAATTAATTTAATTAAAGCATGGCAAAACCCACAAAGTCTATATGGATTTTAGATTAAGGTCCATTTACCATCTTTTAACCTAATGGACAACTTTTTCATGCAAAAGTACAATTATAACTAAAGTTTATATGTACAGTTTTAATTTGGCAGTCACATTGCAAATATTTATTATCCATCAAACATAAAATAAAAATAAAGTGTAAGAAATTTTATCTAACTATTACAACCTTCATATAATTAAGAAATATGAAAGAAAAATGCCTAAAACTAAGTTACAGTACATAAATATCACCGAAAATCCATTAAAATCTAAAAATTATGGTAGAAAGGTGCAAAGCCGATTGGTTGAGGGCATAGAGCTGATCAGCTCTAGGGCTTGGAATGGTCCATTCTGCGATTTCTTTAGATTCTTACGCCTATGAGCCAATCACATGCATAGAAGATAAAATAAATCAATTAACATGTATAAAATGAAAAAATAAGTCATAAAAATGTAAAATTTAACCAGAAAACCTACAAATCATGTAAACCCTAAAAATCAAGATAGACAGTAAGCAAATAAGATATTTCAAGGCATATTCTAAATTTTAATCATGTAACCCTAAAGATCTAATCCAATTAGATAGAAATATATATATATATATATATATATATATATCAATCATGTTAACCTAATGATTTAACTAATCCGATTCAAAATCTAATGAAACACATATTATCATATCAGTATCCAAAATATCAGAAACATGTTAATTCATTATATGAAACCCTAATATAATCATGTAAAACATATAAAATAATAAAATAACATCCTAATCATGTTTCTAGAATCATAAATAAAAGAACCAGTTAAAGGGGAAAAGATGTTGACGATGCTGGATGTGGAGGGAACCTCAGGTTATCATCATAGATTGATGTTTAACGAGTCTTTGGAGATGATAAGGTTATTGAATCAAGGATCGGTTGAGAATCCAGTGCTGCTTAGGTTTTGGGAAATCTTCTATCGTTCTTTAAAAAAAGTTACCTAAACCTAGTGATATGTATTGTTTTATACATGTTTATATGCCCAATTATTTCCATTTTTGTGCATAGTTATCTTGCATTATACCAGAATCACCTGTGTTTTGGTTTCTTTCATGTTTCAGGTGATCATCGATGGACATTATCATTAGTCGAGGGAGATACGTGCAAATACGGACCAGAATCCATCAAAACTGAGCAAGGGCTACCATTTCAAGGTTGAGCACGGCCTGAACTCTAACCGTGCTGAACCATCAACATTTGACCCTCAAAAGTGTCCTTTTGGCATGGTTTCTGAGGCCACCACGGCTCCATCACTACCTGTGGTGGCTCAGCACCGACGAGGACACGGTCAGGGAAAAGAACTAATTTTTGAGACTCGGAGCTTCAGCACGGCCAGGACTCCGCTTGTAACACCCGGAATTTTTTATATATTTAATAATGAGTTTTTATTTAAGTTAATTTTAGCTTTATTTTTATTCGGTTTAATTGGAATGATTTAAATACAAATTTTGAATGTTCATGTTAGATAAATAAATGAGTTATTTTCTATACCCAATTAGTTTGATTTTTAAGGAGTAATTAAGTAAACTATTTGAGAAATTGATTATTTAATTTAATTTAATTGTGTGTTAGGACTAAATTGGAAATTTATTTTGGAATAAGGATTAAAAGTATAATTTTATTTTTATGGGTTTTTATGGAAATTTGTGAGTTTGGTATTTTCGTAAATAAATATGTCGGTCAGGGGTATTTTTGTAATTGTGTATTTTCAATAATTCGGATTTGGCCCAAATTAAATAGTTAGGGGCTTAATTGAAAGGCTAAAAAGAAGTTTGGGGTTAAATTGGAATTCTGCGGGATGAAATTGTAAGTAATTAAGAAGTTGAGGGACCAAATTGTAATAAGGAAAAGTTCAGGGGTCAAATGTCGATATTGAAAGGAATGGAAGTCGAGGAAGAAGAAGAGAGGAAGAGAGATGTCGGGGGAGAGAGAGGAGGCGCGGAGGAAGGAGTCATACGGGCCGTCTGTCCGGGGCGCGGGTGGCCGGTCAAGGCCACGGGCATGCAGCACCAATGGCGATGGCGCAGCTCTCATGAGGAGGAAGATGGCCGAAGCTTCCTTGCCGCGTCGGTGGTCGCTGATCTTGGTGCCGATCGACTCCTCTTGGCCTCGGCTGTGTTTTGGCGGCGGCGGTGTCGCCTGTGGTGGCCGGAGGCGGAAGATCCGGTGGAGAGAGAAAGTAGGGGGCAGCCGCGTTTTTCAGCTTTTTCGGCGAGCTCCGGCGGAGGATGGACGATCGAAGGACGTATCCCGACTCTCCTCAGCTCAAGCTTCGCATTGGCACCGGTTTGGTGGCGATCGGGCTCCGTTTGCAAATCGACGGCCGTGATCGTCCGTAAATTTCTCCGGATGATCGGGTGTCAGATCGAAAAATCGGAAGCGGGGATCGCCATCGCCGTCAGGAGTCCGATGGTGTGTCCAGATCGTTGATCGGACTCCGGCGGCCAGAGGCGAGTCTACCGAGCGTCTCGGTAATTTTCTCTGGCCATTGATCTTAGAAATCCTTTGATTTTAAATTTGTGTTTATTGAGTATTTGATGATATTTGTGAGTCATAAATAATTGTCTGTCAGTTTGCTTGCCTCGTATTTTGTGCTGTATGGCGGAGTCGGGAAATAGTGAAGTTTGGGGACCCGACTCCCGTTGTTTAAATTGTTGGATATTTGGAGTGTTCTTCTGGCAGGTCCTGGACCCATTTTTACGGGGGGTAATGTTCGTGTTGTAGAGGAGGTTCTGCCGGATTTTCGGTAGAATTCTTTTGAGTCGAGATTCTTAGACAGTCAGTCCTAGGAGTCTAGACTTAAGATTAAAGATCGATTGTTTCAACGTTTTGATAAATTGTTTTCCGTGACTAGATTGTCCGTTTGTTCGGCTCGCTCCAACCGAGGCACCGGAGCAGAGCTAGGAGGTCGCCTAATTCTGTGAGTTAAAGTCATATATCGCTTACGCACGTGTCATGCATAAAATTTGATTTGCTACTGTGAATATTTATTTGCAATTTCAATTTTTCATTTAATTATTATTATTATCATTTGCATGATGCTTTAATTACTATTTAAATATATTTTTCCTTTATTACCAATTTTAATATTGCATGATGACTCAGGATGGGACGGCAGTAGAACATAGGAGTTGGATGAGTGTCCCAATATAATCTGAGAGAGATAGGGAAAGGGTAAAGAGGTAAAAATTTTAAGAAAGAAAGATTAGGACCTGCCCTAGTCGAGCATCGCTCTCTGGGCTTAGTAGAGTGTGGTTGCCGGAGTAAAGGTCCCTGGTCGAGCATTGCTCTCTGGGCGCCGGCTTATTTGAAAATTTAAGTGACCAGACTGGAGGTAAGGTCCCTAGTCGAGCTAAGCTCTCCGGGCTACCTTATTGGATAAGAGAGCCCGAAAGGCTAAGGCCGAGAGTTAAGTGACCGGACTGGAGGTAAGGTCCCCGGTCGAGCTTTGCTCTCTGGCCAAATCTGTTGGAATGAGAGGTTTGAGATGATAGAGTTGAGGTTAGTTGAGACATAAGTGTTGAAATAATCGAGATTTTAGAGTTGGGATTAGAGTTCTATCAAGTACTCCGTCCCGTTGCATGTGGAATAAATTTTGTTTAAGCATGGCATGACACATATGTTTTAACATGACACGTATGGTTCATGTGATTTATTAATTATTTTAAAATTTAATAAGGTGACATTGAGATATTTGAAACTCATTATAGATATATGATTTTAACTCACTCGAGACCGATACCTCATTTTTACTGCTTTTCGATTCGTGATCGTTAGTTCTCCCGCGACTCTTATTCAAGAATCCGACTCCTTCATCATCGGGTGATGTATTTGATTTGGTATGTAAATTGGTAAATCTTAGATTCTCCGCAGTAGTAATTAGTAGATGTATCAGTTGTAAATTTTCTGAGCTTCAGGTCTCGCCTAGTTTTTCTGGTAGACCGAAGTATTTATGTAGAGTGTAACTATTAAGATAATTTGTGGTTTTAATAATATTAATTTGAGATGAGATTTGTTTAAATCTGTGAGTGTCAGGCTTACTACGGGTTTCGGTGGCCTTAAGCCTACCCATTCCCTAGTGCCGGGCCGACGGGCTTACCTGCTAGGACAATTATATAGGCAAAATCGAATTATTTTGCTAGGGTTCAATTTTCTGACTTGATTTTTCATATACACACACGAGCCACCCTTTCCAAACTTTGATATTTGACTTTGAGAGACTATTTTGCATATTGAAGAAAGGATTCCAGTGGTTTAAGCATCACATTGAAGATTAAGAGTGGACTTGGGAGGCATTCAAGAGGCAATTTGAGGTTCATCATTCAAATTTGGGGATTTAGGGTTGTTCATCTGACTTGAAAAAGAAGGGTGTACATGTTTTCAATTTGCTTTTTTGTATTTGTTCCTTACCTTGTGTTACTTATTAGCATGAGTACCTAGAATTGTTGAACCCATTGGGGTTCCTTTATTGTTGGATTGTATTTAATGTTTGGGGTTCCTTTATTGTTGGATTGCATTTAATGTTTATGAGATTTTGATTATCAATGCTTATTTTCTTCTTGCTTTAATTATTAATAAGAAATCGCATTATTCATGAGACATTGTGAATTGTGATATTTAGATTGCTTTATGTAATTGAGAAGTTCATTTAGTATTGGGCTCTTCGAGCTGCTGCCTCTTTAGCCTCCCTTACTATTGCACTAACAAGCCTGTACTCAATGCCATGTGGGTTCGAGTGGCCGTGATCATCTGCATGTTGATCATCTGTCTGATCCCTAATGGTGTCATGTCACCAATCTAAGTAAGCTAGGACAGACAGTCGTCCAATACATCCAGTTCTTGGCCAACCTAGTCACATACAGGCCAAAACAGCAGTGCATCTTCTTCTGGGCGTCGACTATGAATGAACGGACTTGACGAGCCAACAGATACCCCATGTCAAGCTTCTTACGATGTTGCATAGCCCAGAGGATGAATACATTGATCTGCGTGACTGCTCCAAAACTATCTTCCCTGCTTGTAATCGTGTAAGCTAATAATGTATGGAGATAGCGGAGATGATCCGGAAGGCTAGACGCCTTATACCTATTAGGGTAGTATGATTCTAGCCTGAGTACTAATGTATCCCACATGGTGTCGTACGAGATTGGGTTGATGTAGATGCAGCCCTGATACTTCTCGCCTGAGGTCTCCTGCTCAGTCCATAAATCTAAATGCATGGTGAATTATGGAACTGACATTGAGAACTCCCTTCCTCCAAGTCTGAAGTAAACTGCATCAAGCTGATGCCAATTTGTGATTTGTTGCTGCAGGAAGAAGGTGCTGAGGAATTTAATTGTGAGCTCGCGGTAGGTTGGCTCAATGATGTCGAAGAACCATGCGTAAGGCAGAGTGTCGAACATTGCACACACATCATGAGCCAATCCCACTCTCTCCAGGGATACAAAGTCGATGCAACGTCCAGCCATTACATGCTTCCATCTCATGACTTAGAAGCGGCTCTCATTATTAGCATTTTGGAATGTCCATAAGGGATGCCGACCAGGTGCGGGTGGATTTACAGCTGGTGTTCTTCATACGCGGACTAGTTGCTATTGTGGTAGGGGTGCTGGTGCTGGTGCTGATGAAGGTGAAGTGGAGAAAGAGGTTCCTTTGCCACGCGGGCTCTTATTGGTAGCGGCGCGTTGCGGTTGCTTTCGACGGGATTGATCTCGATCCCTCATATTGCCTAATACAGTCAATCATTAGTATTCGAACAAGAAATCACGTTACCATAAATTATACCAGAAATTTAGCAGCATAACGGCTATAATTTAACTAACATAAAACTTTAGACTTAAAGCTAAGACTAAAGCCTCAATTTCCTGCAGAAATCCAATTCACAATGGCATTCCAGCCCATATTATTGCGCACTAAATAAAGAAAATTTATCCTATTAATTTTTCAGAATAGAATGTTATATATAAACTTTATTACTGCCGAACCCCACACTTAGCATTTCATTGTTCAAAATCACATAAACATAGCAACTAATCTAAACTAAATCTAACCCAAATCAAACTTAAGCAGTGTAACAAAAATAAAACAATAACCCAACCAAAGTAATAAATATTGACAACTACTAGAGTAAATCAAAATGTCCTAAATAATAAAAATTACATAAAAATCAAATTTAACCAAATAAAAGCAAAAGGTGAAGAAACTTACTGGAAATTGTCGTGACATGTGAAAAAAATGGAGAAGAAGGAGAAACAACACCTTAGAGTTTAGAGGGGGAAAAGTTGGAAAATTTTTGAAATGGCATGCTTATATAGTCACGGGGATCAGCACGGGCGAGGGCAAGGCCATGCTGGTCAACATGGCCAGGACTCGGCTTGTGCGGAACCCTGAAGCTTCATCCACATGCCAATTCACCACGAGCGAGGGCATGGCCGTGCTGGTTAGCACGGCCTGTTGTTGCTGCCCGTGGTGCCTTTGGAAGCCGTGGTGGACGGTTGATTTTTATTTATGCTCTACGTACATGTCCATCACAGGCAGGGGCACGGGTGTGCTGACCGGCACGGCCTGGTATTACAGCCTGTGGTGGCCTCGGAAGCTGTGGTACAGCTAATTTCCCAATCTCTTCATATACATATTCATCACTAGTATGATTTCGGCCGTGCTGAGGATCCAACCCGTGATGCCCACGGAAACCGTCGTAGACAGTTGAAGTCCAAGCTTTTCTTCACCATCTCGAGTCGCCAAACCCCTTATATGCATTCAACACATATACGCACACATTTAGGCTATAATTCAAGTAAAATGTATCAAATAGGGAAGTTCATCTTCACCAATTACCAAAAATCCGACTTAAGTTACTCAAACCCTATATTCACACAACTACTTTTAGTTACTAAGTAAGTGTTCTAAATACCATCAAGCATGCAAACGACTAATAATATAAAAATAAATAGAAAAACATAAAGCTAAAATGGGAATGCCTCCCAAGGGCGCTTCTTTTTGGTTCTTGAGCCATTTAGCTGGACTCAACATGGATCATCCTTGTAGATACAGAATCATGTTTACCCGCTACTCAATCTCTAACGAGTTTTCGTGATACACTTTGAGCCTATGTCCATTGACCTTGAAATCACCCTTCTCAGGATGATGAAGCTCGACTGTGCCATATGGGAAAACTTTCTTAACCACGAATGGCACCGACCATCAACTCCTGAGCTTCCCTGAAAACAACCAAAGACGTGAATTATATAGCAATACTCTATCTCCAATATGAAACTCCTTGGAACCTCTGAGCCTCTGATCATGCCACTGCTTTATCTTAGCCTTGTAAATTAAAGTGTTTTCATACGCCTGTTGACGCCACTCCTCCATTTCACTCAGCTGCCACTGTCTCTCCTTACTTACAGAATCAATATCAAAATTGCAAGTTTTAAGGGCCCAAAGAGCCCTATGTTCTAATTCAACAGGTAAATGACAAGACTTCCCATACACAAGCCTATAGGGTGTAAAACCTATGAAAGTCCTATATGCAGTCCTAAATGCCCATAATGCATCATCCAGTTTCAAAGCCCAATCCTTCCTACTTACACCTATAGTTCTCTCTTAAATGCATTTTAAACCCCTATTAGTAACCTCAACTTGCCCACTGGTCTGAGGGTAATAGGGAGTAGAGAACCGATGAGTTACACCATAGCGTCTGAGTGCCTTCTCCAATTGAGCGTTGCAGAAATGTGTTCCCCTGTCAATAATTAACGCTCTAGGTTTGCCATACTTAGCAAATAACCTCTTAAGGAACCTGTAAACAACTCTGGCATCATCTGTAGGTAAGGCTTGTGCCTCAGGCCACTTGGAGAAATACTCAACAGCCACAAGGATATACTTATTACCATTGGAAGAAGGGAAGGGCCCCATGAAGTCAATACCCCAAACATCAAATATCTCAATAGTCTGCATACTAGTTTGGGGCATTTCATCACGGGCAGAGATGTTACTTGAGCACTGACAAGCGTCACAAACCTGAACAAATGTCCTAGCATCCTGGAAGATAGTTGGCCAATAAAAGCCTACATCCAACACCTTCCTAGCAGTATGGTTCATCGCTTGATGGCCTCCTACGGGTCCCTCATGATAGTGCCTTAGAATCTGGAGACTCTCTTTGCCATAAACATATCGGCGAATGACCTGGTCTGCACATACTCGATATAGGAAGGGATCTTCCCAAATGTAGTATTTCAAATCAGCAAAGAATTTCTTCTTTTGCTGATAAGTCATACCCTTTGGTAAGACCCTAGCCACAAGGTAGTTAGCATAATCAAAAAACCAAGGAGAATCATAATATACCTTCAATGAATAGAAGTGCTCCTCTAGAAATTGATCATCTATTGTGCTCTCATCAAGTGCTTCTAAGCTCGGATTCTCAGTCTGGATAAGTGATCCGCTGCCAAATTTTCTACGTCCTTCTTATCCCTAATCTCAATGTCGAACTCCTGCAACAATAAAATCCATCTGATCAATCTCGGCTTAGCATCATGCTTATTAAACAAATACCTCAAAGCTGAATGGTCAGTGAAGACGATGGTCTTTGATAAGATGAGGTATGATTTGAATTTATCGACGATATAAATAACAGCCAACAACTCCTCTATAGTAGTGTAATGCTCCTAGGCTTCTGTCAAAGTCTTGCTAGCATAGTAAATGGGTTGGAACTTCTTATCAAACCTCTGTCCAAGTACAGCTCCAATTGCATAGTCACTAGCATCGCACATTAGTTCAAAGGGCAGTCCCCAATCAAGCGAAGCCATGATAGGTGTTGTCATCAATAGTTTCTTCAATAGCTCAAAAGAAGATAAACATGCATCATCAAAAATGAAAGGTGCATCCTTAACTAGTAATTGAGTAAGAGGCTTAGCAATCTTAGAAAAATTTCTAATAAACCTTCTGTAGAACCCAGCATGGCCCAAGAAACTCCTAACAGCCCTAACACAACTAGGGGGTGGCAGCTTAGATATGGTTTCTATTTTAGCTCTATCAACCTCCATCCCAGCATGTGAAATCTTATGCCCTAGAACAATTCCCTCTCTCACCATAAAATGACACTTTTCCCAATTCAGCACCAAGTTAGCCTCAATGCACCTAGCTAACATGCGTTCTAAATTTGCCAAACAGTGAGAAAAGGAATTACCAAAAACAGAAAAGTCATCCATAAATACCTCCATCGATTCCTCAATCATATCATCAAAGTGGCCATCATACACTGCTGAAACGTAGTCGGCGCATTACATAGACCAAAAGGCATCCGTCTATAAGCAAAAGTCTCATAGGGGCAAGTGAAAGTCATCTTCTTTTAGTCTTCAGGTGCAATTGAAATCTGAAAATATCATGAAAAACCATTAAGGAAACAGTAAAATATATGTCCTGCCAATCTTTCTAACATCTGATCAATGAAAGGAAGAGGGAAGTAATCCTTCCAAGTTGCATCATTAAGCCTCCTGTAATCAATTCAAACTCGGAATCCTATAACTGTCTGTATGGGTATCAGCTCATCCTTCTCATTATGAATTACTGTCATGCCTCCTTTCTTCGGTATAACCTGCACAGGGCTTACCCAAGAACTGTCAGAAATAGGATAAATCAAACCTGCATCAAGGAGCTTAATTACCTCCTTTTTCACTACTTCCTTCATGTTCGAGTTAAGCCGCCTTTGTGGCTGAACTACAGGTCTATAGCTATCCTCCATAAAAATCTTGTGAGAACAAAAACTAGGGTTGATCTTGGGAATATCAGCAATCTTGTAGGCAAAGGCCCTCTTATACCGCTTGAGAGAGTCTAGAGTCTTTGCTCGCACCTCAAGTGTCAAATCTGCTGCAATAATCACTGGCAACTTTTCTTCCTCATCCAAGAATCCATAGCTCAAGTGCTTAGGTAACTCCTTCAATTCTAAGGTCGGGGGGTCCTCAAAAGAAGACTTTAATTTCTGCACTTATGACCTGTCAAGAGAAAGAAAAGGATCAGTAGAAAAGCTAGGCTCAATAGCCAACAAACTAGCAAGCTACTCCAACACTTGCTCATTGGAAAGCTCCTCCTTATCTCATTGTAATGCTACCTGCAAAGGATCATCAAGCAATATTTCCTGCAAATGAGACTCAACCACGTCATACAGAATATCCACATAGAACACAACATCGTCATGGTCTAAAAGAATGTCTCATAGTAGTAGCTAAGTCGAAGGTAATGGTCTCATCATCTATCCTAAGCTGAAGCTTTCCATCATAAACATCTATAACAGCCCTAAATGTTGCAAAAAAAGGTCTACCCAAGATCAAAGGCACAGTACTCTCACCTTCTATGTCCATAACTACAAAATCAATAGGAAAAATAAACTTGTCTACCTTAACAAGCACATCCTCAATAATACCCCTAGGAATCTTAACAGTCCTATCAGCTAACTGAATGCTCATCCTAGTGGGCTTAGGTTCACTTAAACCTAACTTATCAAGCAAACTAGTGGGCATCAAATTAATACTAGCTCCTAAATCAGCCAATGCACAACTAATAGGCAAATCAACAATCATGCAAGGAATAGTAAAACTCCCTGGATCTCTCCTTTTGAGTGGCAGCTTATTCTGAAGAATAGCTGAGCATTCCTCATTCAAAGTTACTAGTCCCAAGTCCTCCAGCTTCCTTTTGTTGCTCAAAATTTCCTTTAAGAACTTGGCATACTTCAACATCTGCGAAATAGCCTCAACAAAAGGTAGGTTAATAGGCAGTTGTTTAAACAAGTTAAAGAACTTACCAAACTACTTATTAACCTTCTCCTGCTTAAGTCAAGCAAGGTATGGGACCGGTGGCTGGTACTCTCTCACAGGGCTCTTCTACCTGTCTTCCACTTTCCCTGCTTCTATCACCTCAGGCTCTGGCTCCTTCATAGCTGGCTTATCCTGCATGGAAACATTATCATCATCAGCTAACAGTAAAGAGCTAGATAACTGTTTACCTGATCGCAAAGTGATAGCCTTGCAACGCTCCCTCGGGTTTGACTCTGTAGTGCTGGGGAACGATCCTTATTGCCTCTCAGACAATATCTTAGAAAACTACCCAATCTAACTCTCTAAGATCTAAATGGACTCCTGCTAATTTCTAAGAGCATTGTCGGTCTATTGGAACCTCGTCTCAGTTGACGTGACAAACTTCATCATCAGCTCATCCAAGTTAGATTTCTTCTCGACTGGTGGAGGAAGTTGTGATGGTCCAACCTGTTGCTGCTGCTGTGGTGGCTACTGATGCAGTCTCTGAAAGCTTGGTGGACCTTGGGTGTTGCTGTTTCTCCAACCGAAGTTTGGATGATTACGCCAACCGAGGTTATATGTATTGTTGTATGGGTTGTTCTGTTGTCTAGGTGCATTACAATGTAGTCTACCTGTTCAAGGTCAGGAGAAACAATAGAAGATGGCGAATTAGAAGGTGAAGCAAACATACCTCCCGCATTACAGTTTGCACTATAGTGCAGGGCCACCGTAAAACTCGCAACTTATCTAGGCTGCATGAACCGGCATCAGAAGCTGGTCTAATTTCTTAGTCAAAAGCACCACTTGAGCTGCCAAGGCTGCTGTAGAGTCTAGTTGGTTGACTACTCCCTACTTGACTACCTGACTCCTAGAGGATTGCCACTAGTAGTTATTCATGGCCATCTCCTCTATCAGATTTTGCGCCTACTCCAGCATCTTACTGTTCAGGGCCCCATCTGCTGCAGCATCTACCATCTGCCTAGTAGCAAGGTTCAAATCGCTGTAGAAGGTCTGGACCGGCATCCATACTAGTAGTCCATGGTGCGGGCAACACCGAAGCAAATCTTTGTACCTTTCCCAAGCATCGTACATGCTCTCGTCATCAAACTGTACTAAAGAAGATATATCATTTCTCAATTTAGCAATTTTAGCAGGAGGAAAGTACTTATATAAAAAAATTTTAGCCAACGATCTCCATGTCGTAATAGGGTTGGCTGGGAGTGACTACAACCATCTTCTCGCTCGGTCCCTCAGAGAAAAAGGAAACAGCCTCAACCGAATGGCATCATTAGTTGTTCCATTTATCTTGAAGGTGTCGCAGATCTCCAAGAAGTTGGCAATGTGAGCGTTTGGGTCCTCGCTCGACAGTCCCTCAAATTGTACACTATTTTAGACCATTTGTATCATGTTTGGCTTTATTTCGAAGTTGTTGGCCGCCATAGGTGGTCGCAATATACTCGTCTGCGTCCCCTCAAGAGAAGGTCTAGCAAACTCGTACATTGTCCTGGCTTCATCCGCAGCCCGGTTGTTGTCTTCCATCCCTGCTGGTCTATTCACAAGGGCTTCAAACTCTATCCACGCCTCCTCTTCTTCTTGCATACGCTTTCTCAACAAATGGAGGGATTGCTTTGGTTCAGCAAGAGGGTCTATAGGAGTAGGATTAGAGCTCCTAGTCATAAACTACCTGAAATGGAAAGGTAGCAACCAAAGAACATAGGAATAAATACAATAATAAAGAATATATATAGAAAAAAAATGAAAAAATATAAAATAAAAATGGCTAGATTAACACAAACACAAATTCACTCTAGTTCACATAAAAGTGTTCCCCGGCAACAGCGCCAAAAACTTGATATACTATTTGTGTAGCTACAATCTAAGGCAGTGAACCTATCGATGCAGACTAGCACTAACGGTGAATATCAAGGTCATATTCTCGGGTAAGGGTGATCCTAGAACTACTACAGCGTCTTATGATATCTAACCTTAACAAAATCAGTGAAGTTGATTTTATGATTAAATGTAAGCAAGTGATCATCTAAATGTCAAACAAACTAAAAGGATTTCGTGAAACAATCAAAGGAAAAAGCAAACCCAAGGGGACCTAAGCTAGTTAGATTTTTAGTGAAGGTAGAGATTATATTGATTACCAATTGTAATTACCCATGGATGAATTCTTAACTGAATTAGGTTTTCCTCTCGAGATAACCGAATTCCTAAACCTAAGAACCTAACGTTGGAATCTCTTCCTAACGATCGATTATTAAATTAGCATTAAGCTTTAATCCGCCTCTATTAAGCTTTGTTAATTCTTAATCCGGCTAGTCAATTACCCTTATCTCTAAATGATCATTAACCAGTTCTTGCTATTCAAATTTCCAATTACTAAATGAACTTCACAATTACATAAAGTAATCTAAACACCACAACTCACAATGTCTCATGAATAATGTGATTTCTCATTAATAATGAAAGCAAGAAGAGACAAGCATTGATAATCAAAGTCTCATAAACATTAAAAGCAAACCCACAACATAGGAACCCCTGCTAATGAGCACCAGAGTGCTTTTGTCCATACTAGAGGATAATTATTAAGAATGCATTATATGCCATATATCGCATGCATGTTGCATATCTTTACTTGATGTAATCTCTATGTACTTGTATAACTTGAAACAGGAAAATGAAGAAAAATTCAAAAAAAGAGAAAGAAAATGTTCAATCTACACTCAAGTTTACTCCCTGAAGTGGAAGATCACAAGCTTATTTCCCGAAGTGAAGAATTAGTTTAAGTTCTAAAAAACCAGTTTACTTCTCGAAGTAGAAAGCTAATTTACTACTCGAAGCAGAAGATCCTAAAGTGAAAAACTAATTTACTTCTCAAAGTAGAAGTGGAAGATCATCAGTTACATCCTAAAGTGAAATATATCATTTTACATTTTGAAAGCATAATATAATCAGTTTACTTCTCAAAGCAAAAGATCTCAAAGTGGAGAGCTAATTTACTTCTCAAAGCAGAAGATCGTGAAGTGCAAACAGCTTTTGCTTCTCGAAGCATAGAATATTCAAAATGTACAGTCTAATGATGCTACTATGAAGTATTTACTCATAGGTGGGGCAAGCTCTTCTATTATGGTACATGCTTTCTTTTGGTTATATGGTTCGTCCGGGAGAGACATCGAGCTTCAAGAAATAGCGCATGGCCTTATCAATACACAAGTGTATAACTCCCTAAGGCGCTTATTTTTATCACTATAGGAATTAAGATCAAGCCTTCCCTAGCCCCTTATCATTAATGGACTCCTAACATATACGAAGGAGTGCAGTTTTGAACACAGACAATCAGCGGCAGAGGTCGCCATCAGCTAGGATTTTGAAGAAATGGGTGAAGTCTCTAAATCAAATCCAAAAGGAAGTCTTTGCGTACACTTATCTTGAAGGGAGGTCTTCGAGATATGATGGCTAAAGTCCCTAAACAAAAGCTAGAAGGAAATCTCTGCATACACTTATCTTGAAGGGAGGTCTTCGAGATATGACAAGCGAAATCTCTAAATCAAAGTTAGAGGGAAGTCTCTGCATATACTTATCTTTAAGGGAAGGTCTTCGAGATATGACAGATGAAATTGCTAAATCAAAGCTAAAGGGAAGTCTCTATACACACATATCTTAAAGGGAGGTCTTTGAGATGTGACGGGCGAAGTCTTAAAATCAAGTCCAAAGGAAAGTCTCTACATATATGTATCTTGAAGGGAGGTCTTCCAGATGTGACAGGCGAAGTCCCTAAATCAAAGCTAGAGAGAAGTCTCTGCACACACTTGTCTTAAAGATAGGTCTTCAAGATGTGACGGGCGAAGTCCTTAAATCAAACTCAGAGGGAAGCCTCTGTATACACTTATCTTAAAGGGCTGTCTTTAAGATGTGATATGCGAAATCCTTAAATCAAACTCAGAGGGAAGCCTCTGTATACACTTATCTTAAAGGGCTGTCTTTAAGATGTGATATGCGAAATCTCTAAATCCAAGCTAGAGGGAAGTCTCTGCATGCATTTATCTCGAGAAGGGAGGTCATCAAGATGTTGTAGTCTTACGGAGCGAAGCATCTACAACCCACAAATCCTTTTGCATATCCTTTATATTTATACTTTGTCTCATTTATTTAAATTTCATTTGCCTAAATCTTTACAAAAACTAAGGGCAATATGTAAGCACCGGATTTTGGAATTAGATATCGAGGGATTTCCAAAAACCTGATGATGAAAATTTACTATATTTCCCAAATCTCACAAAGTTTTAAAATGTCAAAGTCGGGTATTTACTTGGTCTTGATTGACTCGATCAAATTTTAATATTTGGTCAAACCATTTTTAATAAGGCCAAAATTCTTTGAAAATTAATCAAACCTTTTTAAAAGGTAAAAATCTTAAAAATTGTCAAAATTTGGATCAAATCTTAGAAGTATTTAAAATTTGGATCAAAATAAAAATATTGAAGATAATTACATATTTATCTTTAATTAATTAGAGATAATTATTAGACTAGTTTTAATGGATTTTATTTAATCTTATCAATATTTATCATTAAGATTGAGTTCTAATTATTTTTTACTTATCTTTAATGTAGGCGGCGATTTTGGACGCGCATTTAAGTATCTCTAATGACTATAGCACTGCAAGGCTTTTCAACCTAATTAAAAACATGCTAACTAATCATAGAGACTAGCGCGGAGAAAGGAAGTCGCCACCTGGATAGTTCTCCAAGACACTATTACTAATTGAGTGGCGTACTAAATTCTATAAGGAAGCTTCGCCACATCTAAAGTTGGATCTAAAAGCTAACTTCCTTATTTGTGTATCCCTACTTTCAATTTATTACTTAATAGCCATTCCCTATAAATACTACATAATAATTCCTACACATTAAGTACTACAGCATGTGAGGTCCATCTAAGTCTAGCCTATTTCAGCCCAATTCCCTATTTATTTAATTAGCCTAAATTAACTATTCAATTATGTAAAAAGAGGTCCACCTAGTCTAGCCCAATTACCAATTATGCTTCAGTTACCAAGCATTTATTCTAGTTGGACTATATTTTATATGCCAAGGCCCAATTCCATTTTTCTAATCTAAATAGGTTAATTTATTTATTAAACATGGTAAAGCTAACCGAAGTCTAAATGGATTTTATGAGTTAGGCCCAGTTTACTATCTTTTAAGCCTAATAGGCTACATATTATATGCCAAACTTGAATTACAGGCCTTAGGTCTAGATGTCCATTTTTTAGTTTTTTCAATCATATACAAGGAATTTGATCATCAGATTACATAAACATAAAGCAAAATAAGGAAAAGCGGTAAAAATTAAATTATTACAGCCCTCCTACAACTAATTAACTTGAAAATAACTGAAAATAAGCTAAAAGTGGCAAACGTGGCAAAAATACTCAAAATCAGTAAAAACAGGCGATTGATAGACAAATAGCCGATTAACTATGTCATAAAGCCGAACGGCTATAAGGTTTCTTCCTAGGCCGATTTGATAGTTTTATGTCTCCAACGCCCATTCATCTAAAATACATGCATGAAAATAAGTAAATAACAATTAGAATACATACAAAACACTAAATAATACGTAAATAAACCTATATTTAAGATAAAAATCAAATTGATGAAAAAGAAAACTTACAGTAAATAAATATGACAATTTTCTTAAACATGTATATGGAACTAATCATGCATACCATAGATCTAATTACTCAAATTTATGAACTATCATTAAAGAAAAGGTAAATTTAGCATGTTGACCTACTCATTGATTTATCAAATTTAAATCTAGGAAAAAACAAGTTATCCGTTTCAAAATTCAGGAATCATGAACATAATGCAAAATACACAAAATCATGTAACCCTAATTCTAATTACATAAAATATATTAAACAATTAATGGGAAATTATAACAAAACCTAGAATATTTCTAATTGTAGAGAATCATAAAGAAAAAAAAAGATTGTTATGTGAAGATGGATTCAAAAACCTTCAGGTTGTAACTGTATTATGCAGATCCTCGAGTCTCAGGAGTAGGGAGGAGGTTGAATCATAGATCGGGTAGGAATCCATAGTATTTTTGGCTAAGTGTTTGATTTTTGGGAGTTTATATATGTTGCCTCAAAAAAGTTACTATCCTTCTCTACTGATCATTACCAACCTCCCCGTCTTAGGGTTTCCTTTCCTATTTATAGAGAAGGATGGAGGAAATCCTAGAAGCCTGGATAAATATTTCTTTAATTGTTTGATAATTACTAATAATTAATAATTATTATTTGGACTTATCAAAATGTGTTAATCAATAAATATTGATTAGTATTGAATAAATCATGAAAAAATTCAAAGTTTAAATAATTATCAAGAAAACCTTCAAGAAGACGGAGTTTAATTATTTTTGGCATTTTAAAGTGAAAAATACCTTAAAACGACACTAAAATTTGAAATTAGGGTCAACTGGAATTATGTAGAGACGATTAGGATTATGTAGGGCTGATTGGCTCTACACAATTTGCTTAAGTTGGCAATTTTCAAAAAATTGTGCACTTTGACCCTTTAACTTTTAGATTTTACAATTTCATCCTGTAAACTTAATTTTTCTGTCAATTTAGTTCAAATTGATTTAATTATTCTTAGTCTTAGCTGTGATTTGACTATCCTCAATTCCTCGAGACCTAGATAAGTAGTAACTTTCATCATCGAATATTTTGTAATTCCCTCGATATCTAGATCTAGAAAATTGGTGCTTACAGTTTGCTCCTAGTTTGTCGAGATTTATAAGGACATGCATGATTAAATATTCAAGACAAATCATAAATATCAAGGATATGGTAAAAATAATACAACTTTGAGTTGTAGAAGCTACGCTTTGTAGGCTCAAGTTGGTGCAGACTTTCTATCTGGCTTGATTTAGGGACCACACCCATTCAATTTGAGGGTGACGCCCGTCTGATTTAGGTACCACGACAGTCTGATTTTAGGGACCATGCCCATCTGATTTTAAGGACCACGCCTGTCACATCTTGATTTAGGGACCATGCCTAGTTGATTTAGGGACCACCCCCGTCTGCTTTAAGGACCATGCCCGTCTTCTCAAGATTTTGGATGATGGCCACTTCTACCGCTGATTTTCTAGAGTTTTCTTAATTACCTTCCGCTTTGGAAAGCAAAGAGTTGTGATTTTTGCTTTCTTTTACAATTGGTGAATTCTTCACTTCTAAGTGTTCAGTTGGCATAAGCTCCATCTTTCTTTAATAATTTCTGCTTCAGGACTAAATTGATAATTGGCCCACTGGGGACTAAAATGTAACTTGCCGATTAGGACCAAAATAGCAATTTTACCTCTTTTAGGGCATATAAGTATCCTTTCTTATTCATTCTCTCATTTTATGACTTCCTTTCTAATCTCTCTGTATTCTTCTTTTGATTTCTTTTTCGATTCTTAACCAAATCTTTCCAAATTTGTCTTGCAATGGCAAGCTCTTCCTCCGAATCAATAGGCCACACCTCAGTTGCGCTAGATTAGGACTTTGACCACCAATTACATGCTAAAATGACTTAAGATTGGTGATAGGGAGGGAATCCACATTTTTGCCAAATTAAGCACTCATCGGGCTCTCTCGGTCATCAATGAGGTATTTTCTCTTACTAATCTTGCTTTTCTATCATTTATACACTCAAATAATGCATAAAATGTCAAAATTTATATGAAATTAAATAAAAATCGGTTGCTCTAACATGAACAGTCGATCGGCTCTGCGTAGTGCCGATCGGTTCTACACAGTCTGAATCGGCCACGAACGAGCCGAAATGACTTCTCACACACCGATTTACTTAAAAATTGAGGAAACTTGGTATTACTTACTTGATTTTTTTACTTTGATGTATGTATATATGCATTCATACTTGTTTCTATGCTTTTCAAATCAACATCATATCAATCAAGTTTGTTGGGAGCTTCTATGGTGCCCGTGAGTGGTTTGATGAGTTCTCGAGCTCCGTTCAGGCTCGAATAGACGACACTGGGTTCTGCCAGTTCATTGTTATAGTGCCCTCTACTACTAAGAGGACCGACCACACTTCGATCTACATGTTGCTTGAGCGGTGGATGGACACCACCAACACCTTTCATACACTGGTTGGAGAGTTGACATTATCTACTCTTACCTTTTCTACTATTACAGGGATCGACTTCTTGGGTTCCCTCATCCCTTTTGATGATGACATCCACGATCAGAGGTTCAATGCTCGGGACCAGTACATCATTGACTTATTGGGATTCTTGCCTACGCGCAAGAACACCTAGTGCTTAGCTTACTAGAGGATACCTTTCCACTACAGAGGATTCACCCCTCAGTTTACCCGGGAGGTCGACCAGATGGCCCGAGCCTTCCTTATTACTTATTTGGGATTGCCTTGTTATACGATTCATGGAATTCGTTGAACTTGCATTATCTGGCCCCCTTTGAGAAACTTGGCCTAGTTTCTTCGTACAACTAGGGGTCGACCGCGTTGGTGTACTTGTACCAATAGATGGATATTACGATCAGCGGGAGCAAGAGGCTCTATGGTTTTTGGCATGTTGTACATATAGGTCTTCCTTTTTATTTGTGCATACTTATTCTCTTTATTATTAATTGTTTGATGATAATTTAAATGAAAGTCTGGGCCTTAAAGCTCAACCTCTTGATAGGTGCCCAGCCTATCAGTACCTCACGGGCTTTCCAAGTTTGAGCCATTGGGGCTCTAATAGGAGCGTCTCTCTAGAGTGGGCGCAAGTCTACATGCGCCGTATATGGATCAACTCTTTGCCCTAGGACCAGGTAAAAGGAGAAAAAACATATCTGTTTAATTTATAAACTTAAAGTTCAATTACTTACCTTTGTGTTTTCAAATTTGTGCTGACTAGCTCGGGGACCCTTCCATTCTATTTGTTGCGAAGATCAAGGACAGGGGGATATAGGTGCTGCTGTCAAGTATGGTATTTAGGCGAGCAGATTTACGGTTGTGAGAGAGGACCTAGCAGCCGATGAGTGCCCATGTTACCACCTCTATCGATGTTCTTGGCGACTAACCTTGTGAACGAGGAGTTTGAGGAGTGCCTTGAGATGACCTCAGGGAGCTTACTATTAGGTCATAAAGGACCGACTACACATCCTTCATGACCCAATAATTGAGACTCGTGCCCCTAGACAAGGACACTATTATTTAGGTACTTTCTCATCATTCTTCCTTTAATTGATTATCATTGTGACATTGTCTAAGCATTGCTCTTGCATTATAATCTTTTCGTCCTAATGATCCTCAAGTCTCCAAGTTGGAAAAGGGGCGGCCTGCTCGCCATCCTAAAGGCACCCACACTTTTTAGTCCTCGACCATTGCTACTTATGAGGTGCCTCCTATGGTGATGTCGGATGTGATCCCTAGGAGTATCCCATTCCTTATAGATCCAACTGTATTATACTGGTGCCCCTCCAGTACAGTAGACCATCAGTTGGCCTTATAGTCGAGCCTTCCTTCAGAGTTCATTTCGAGAAGTTGAACACATGTGAGTTGTCTTTTATATATTGCCTTACACTACTTTACTTCCTAAGATATTAGTAATACATATACAATTATATAGATTCAGAGAGACCAGTTCAAGCACGTACACCGACTCGATGTAGTTGCCAAGAGATAATTCTTTGTCATTAGCGAGGACTGGAGGGTAAGTAAACATAAACAAAAACAAAAAATTTCAGAATGAATGCATGTTGTGTAATGAAATGCAATGCTTAATCCTTTGGGTATTTTACAGAGGGACCATGAGGGCTTACAGTGGTAGTCAATGCCCATCAACGGCAGATACAGACCTTGACGCTCTAGTTGCTTGTTCTTCAAACTCAAGGTTTAAAGGCCGATTCCGATGAAGTGATGGACGACTCGGGAAAGGGCCCCAACGACTTTGATTAGATTAGCTGATTCTTTTCTTTATAACACTACTATGTATTGATATTTACTACTGCACTTATATCATACTAAATCTTGAATATCACAAACATTTTGGTCATATTGAAGCATGTTGTCATTGTTTAATGTCATATATAGAGCTTGCACAAGTGCTGAAACATAAAAGAAAATACACTAAGAGTATCAGAAATTAAGGTTTTGGGGCTGGGTGACTTCACAAAGTTGATTGGTTGTAGAGTTAAGTTGTTCGGTTCTGCGCATAGCCGATCAGTTATACGTAGTGCCGATTGGCTCTACAGTTGTAGAGTTTGATTCCACTATAGGTTTTGATCCTGTAAATACGCGTACGTCTCTTGGACTCCCCCAAACGCGATTTCTCTCTTCTTAGCTCAAAAACCATGACACAAAGAAGGACAAAAGCCCTTAAAACCCTTCTCAAAACCCTAACTGGCAATGAATGGGTTAAACTTGGTAAATTTCATCTTTCCTCCTTCAAGGCTTTGCAACACACCAAGTTTGATTATAGATTTCTCCATTTCAATAGTTAACTTATGGTAACCAAAAGATCATGTTCTTCGCTTCAATGGCCAAGAAATGTCCAATGATTAAAGAATTTTCTGCCATTCTTGGAGGTCCCAATGATTCCATACATCGAATCGCCTTGCCAAGATTAGACGATCCTTTTCCTAACAAACTAATAGAGTTGTTCAACATGCCCCCAGCTGAGGTACTTTACTATTATGTTAGTAAGTACCTTACCCTTACTTCTTTGGTTTCCTGCTATGATAAGAAGGAAAGGGTTATACCCGTTTGATAGGATGGTGATTTTGTCTCTATGCCCAATTTCTACTGATTTCTCCTCAAGGAAGGGGAGATATCCAGATTACTAGCATCATTGATCAAGTGGAGCGCAGGGCAAATCCAATTCCAATAATTCTGGCTGAAACCATTATCAGGTTGGACATGTACAAAACCTATCAACAGTTTATTGGCAACCTCATTCTCTTGCAGGTAACCAAATCTCCTTTTTCTTTTTCTTTTCCTTTTTCCTAAGTTGTCCTTTCAGATTTTCAACTTAGAAGACTATTGTCTTAACTTTTTCCTTAGCCGCCCTTTCGGGTTTTTGGCTTAGCAGACTATTTTAGCCTAAGTAATTCCTTTAGGTTTTTAACTTAGCATTTTTATTTTTTATTTTTTTGCTTTTCTTTTCTCTTTTTGTAGATTAGGTTGTGCGAAAAGCTTGAAATACTAACCATCCCAAAAGATATTGACAAGTATGAGCCAAAACACATGCAAGTTTACTCTATTATTGTGCCTCAAGGTTATAAAAACTGGATTTCTTAGATAAAGGGTATTCCGGATACACTCATCCATTGGACTTGCCCTTGGTGGAAGATTTGGCATTTCATGCTCTTGGTATATGGTGGATATGTCCCTTTGCCTAGGCTATAAGCATCTACTTTTCGCACACCTTCCATGCTCTGTCACTAATATAGGTAGAAGCAACTGATCCTAGAATACGCTCCTGACTTTGAAGGTTTCCCACTAAGGCAGGACTTCATGGACAAGATTGAGAGGTTGTGGCCCTACCTACTGTAGAGCACAAAATCGATGCTGAAGGTGGCTTAACCACAAGTGACAACTTCAAGGCTTGGGTTTAGCTTCACGCCACCACTGCACCTAGATTTTTGAGGTTTAAGAGGATCAAGAACTAGCGGTTGAAGTTAGAAATGCAAATGCAAAGCGGAGAAAATGAAAAGGCTTCTATCACTAAATCTTATAAATTTTTCTTAGGATTTAGTTTTGCTTTCTCTTTTAGTAGTGCATAAAGTAATAAACAGCCATATGCATGTTTGAGAAAAATTATAGATAATTTTATTCATTTAGTAGAGGCCCAAATAGGTACATTTTTATTGCTCATAATACAACTCCTGTTATCAGCTAGTCCTTTCAGATTTTCAAGTTGAATATTTTCTCTCTTTATTGCCTTAATTTTTGTCTAACCAGCCATTTTAGATTTTCTGATCAGCATGTATTTCTTGAGACAATCTAAGTTGATGGGCTCAAAGAATTCATTCCCTACTAGGTCTGAAATCTTAGCGGTACTCTCGGGCAGGATTTTCTTCAGAAGATATTGGCCCTCCCAGTTGGACCTAAATTTCCCTCTAGGATGGAACGTTGTAGGCCTCGTATGCTCAACACTAAATCACCTGCTCTAATCTTCTCCGGCTTCACTTTCTTGTTAAAAAGCCCTAGCTACCACCCTTTATTAGTACAACTGTATGTGATACAGAGCCTTCATCCTCTTTTCATCAATCAAAGCCAAATGTTGATACCTCTGCTCAGCCCATTGATACTCCAGTCTGTTAGATTCCAGCACAACCCTTAGAGACTTCTAGCTCAATTGGTAGAACCGCTTTAGTCCCATAAACCGTGGAATACAACATTTGCCCCATCGATGTTTGCTCGGTAGTTCAATATCCCCAAAGTGCGAAAGGCAGACAAAATGACCAATTCTTGTGATTCCACACCATCTTCGAAAGTATCTTCTTTAGGTTCTTATTGGCTACTTCAACCGCACCATTTGCTTGAGGCTTGTATGGGGAAGACCTATGATGCTCAATTTTGTACTCTTTTAGCAAATCTGCCGTCTCACCCATAAATTGCACCTCATTGTCTGTCACAATGTGATGTGGGATCCCGTACCTAGAAATCATGTTCCTCTCTATAAACCAGGCCATTTGTTTTGCTCCCATGGTAGTGAATGACTCAGCCTCAATCCATTTATAGAAGTAAATCGCCACAACTATGAACCTATGCCCAAAGAGGGATTCTCCTCGATATTGTCAATTACCCAGGCTGTGAAAGGCCATGGAGACGTCAAATTGTAAAGTTCAGTCAAAGCATTTACTAACCAAGGTTATGCAATCTTTTCTCATCAACCAATAATAGCCTTGACGTATGATTTTCCTGGTTAATACTATGCAATTCATATCAAGTTCACACACCTCCTTTTATGCATCTCTTCCATTACCATTTGCGCTTCTCTCTTAGTCAAACATCTAAGCTGAATACTTGAATCCATTGTTCTATATAGTAATCCATCGTGGCTGATGTAGTTCTTGGCTTGAATCCGTAGCACATACTTGTCCCTTATAGCACATACTAAGACTTCTCTTCCGAGCCCATCTGAATATTGATGACCCGCTCCATAGTAGTAGGGCATTTAAGATTACTAGCGACTTCATAGGGAGTTGTGCGGGAATGTTCCACATTGATGAAAGAGCGGCCAACACATCCGCCATCTAGTTCTCATCCCTAGGCAAGTGTATGAACAAACATATAGAGAAGTTGCATACCAAAGTTCTGAGATAATTGATTTATGGTTTCAATGTCTCTTTCTTCACTTCCCACCTATAGACTGTTAGCTACTTCGCTCATGCCACCATGGTCACTTCTAATCCATACAAACATACTTCGTACCCTGCCATGTTATTTTTTACTTTAAAGTCCAATCACCTAGCCATTAGCAGTGTTTCGCCCTCTGGTGTGATAAAGACTACTCTCGACTCTGCACCTCTCGCATTCACCGCTCCATCAAATTACATCCTCCATTTTTGGATCTCGATTGCCTCCGAATTCTTATAAAAAAACTCTACATGCCAAGGGTTCTCTCCCTAAGTCGTATTCTGCGCTAGGAATTCTGCTACAGGTCTTCCCTTGGCCACTTTCTGGGTAATGTACTCAATGTAGAATTCTGTTAGAAGTACTAGCCACCTAGCCAACTTTTCCGTGAGGGATTGAAGTTCGAACAAATACTTTAATGGGTCCATTTTCGAAATTGTCTGAACTCTATAAGATTGGAAATAGTATCTCAATTTTCTCATAGCTCATATCATGGCTAAGCAAGTCTTCTCTACGAGATTGTACTTTGACTCATAGGATAACAATTTCTTGCTGAGGTAATAGACTGCAAGCTTCATCTTATTGGGCCCATACTGCACCACCATCACTCCTACTGCTTCTTCTTTCAAAGCTAAGTAGAGAATCAATGGCTTCCCATCCTTTGGTGGTTCTAGCACCGGCGACTTCATCATGTATTCTTTAATCATGTCGAAGGCTTTCTGACACTGTTCATCCCACACATCGGTTGATGTTTCTTCAAAAGTTTAAAAATCTTCACCAATCATTATGAGCTTAAAGATAAACCTACTAATGTACTGTAAGCATCCTAGAAATCATCTAACTTTTTTTTTTTTTATCTTTGGTGTTGGATTTCTTGAATTACCTTAATTCTTGATATTCAAAAAAATATTTGTTTATCCATTCATTTCGTAAATCTATACTAAAAAATTCTTCCTCGTGAAATATATCAAGTTAAATACTATTTGTCCTGTAATATTTTATTTAATACTTCATTTTATTTTTTTAATACACTAAAATTTCTTTATCTTTTAATAAAACTAACTAGTACATTTTTTATTCAAATTCAAGACGATTAAAAAATTATACTAAATTTATTATTAAGTATCAAACTCATTTAAAATTTTTTTTATCAAGTTAATATAAAAGCTTAATTTTTTAAAAATCAATTTGTGTATAACAAAACTTATTAACTAATATTATTTTATTTGCTCCAATTTTTAATATAATTTAATCATATAATAAAAATTAAGCATTTCAAAAGCACTTAGATGTAGTAACATATTAAAAATTCACATAATTTAACTTTAAATTATTAAAATAAAATAAAGAATTTATTATTAATTTTATCAAATACTCAAATTATAATTTTAATAAGAAATTTAAAAATCAAACCATATTTTTCTACTGAAAAATGTTAATACATTAAACAAAATATAAAGACCAATTTATGTATTAGACCAACAATCAAAAAGTAAATAGACGATTATCTAATGAAAATTCTAACAAAATGACTTTTTAGTATAAAATTTATAAAATAAAAAAAATATATAATTTTTAAATATGTATGGATAGATAATATAATATGAAAAACTAGAATTGGTATATAATAATTACCCATAAAATAACAAGCAAAAAACGGTTTAACAATTACCCATTGGAAGTTGGCATTGAAACACTAGAAAGAGGTAGTCCTTATCCAATGTAAACTGAAAGTCGGAATTGATTCAGATGAAGTTTAGTCCTTTAGACTTCGAAGACTATCAATTTGCAGTTAATACTGTTTATATTAAGATATGAATACAATATTAGAAGAATTATTAATTCACCCAAAGTTTTAATGTTCATAAACGTTTACATTGAGTGTAAAGTTTGAAGACACTGCTCTGTTAAGAGAAAGGTAAACCTGTAGGATTAGACTACAAAACATTCAACAGGTCACACCACTGACAGAGAATAAAGATTCTTAAAACTTTTTACCAGAAAAGTTAATATAGTACATGATCTTTCATTTACCTTATTTTAACCTTCTAGTTTATTCACAGCCTTTACAATCGGTAGCTGCTGGGTAGATATGAAACCCTCAATAATACCAATGTCGCTGCAGCTACCGCCCCACCACCTTCTAACGAAACAGCCACCACCACAGTGGGTGAAAAGAAGCTAATCACTTGAAACTTCCCAGACAGGGTGCCATCATATGTACGATTGCAGCACAAGGTCAAAAACCGCACCAGCTCACGGGATAATATTTACCGCCTGGGCTCATTCAAAGTCTTCCCTTCAAAAAATTCACCCAGCATCCTTTCCAGATCCTCTGGGTTGTACTTAATGTACTTCTGGGGGTTCTTACCACTCTCAACTAAAGGCCTGTCATTCAAGGAAAAAGAATAATAGATCAACTGGTCGAAAATTGGCCATTTATTAAGCTACTAAGTTTTTGGTGGATCAGTTTGCTAGATGATGATTAAAGAGCAAATAAGAAGAAAAGGAAGACATTAACATCAAGTTTGCATTTGAAGTCTAAATGGCTTAAATATTGAGCTTTCTGCAACCAGACTAATCATTTGCGAGCATGCAATTTTATAAGATTTGCCCCAAAAAAGAAATGCAGCCAACTCGTGGTTAATTTTGGTGAACAAGATGTTGGAGAAAAATTTATAAGTATGAATTAAAACACATCAAGTAAAAGCAAATGAAAACACAGAAAACAAAATATGTATAAAAAAAACCAAAGTTGGATGACAAGATTTCATAATGAAAATCATAAAATGCAATAGTATTCATAACCTATAGATGTTAAATACTCTCAATATCAAGTAAAACTACAATAAAAGAGTTTGGATTCATCTTACTTGGAGTTCACCTCTAACTTTATTTAATAGCTACAATGTGAATAGAAAAGTGGGGGCATCCATAGGCACATCCAATACAATAAATGATGGACAAAGAATTTCAAATAGTGATCCACAAACAGGAAACTAATAACAAATCCTAGTAAATCCAATCTCCATATTCTCCATTTCCCTTTTCCACTATCATTAGTGAGTAAATCTAAATGCTAGTCTTCATTTTCTCTGCGCTTTGCAGATCCATAGATAACTCTATAAGGACATGACTGCCCATTTGGACATGACTCGTGATCATATAAATACAAGAACTTTTTTTTTTTTTTCAGTTGAAACAGTACAACTTACTATCTATACTCGCAAAAGAAAAAGAAACAATTGAGTTTAAACGAAATTTTAGTAACAAATTGAAATTACATCTTTATAATAGGTACACCCAAATACACACAAATAAATAATAATTTATATCAATTGATATACGTCTAATATCAACCAAATAAATCTGTATGCTAAAATAATAAAACTCATGTATCAAATGTAAATCCTTCACTTCAAATGATTGGCTATCCAAATATTTCCTAGAAAAAGGTTGTTTGATGCCTTTAATTGCAATTCTTAAAACATTTCTTAACTTTAATGAGACCACTTTTCAAAGAGAGTTATTCACCAAAACCTTGGCATCTTTGAGTTTAAACAAAGAAAATATAAGCAAGGTGAATGTTAGGAGAAAGAAAATATATATCACCTATACTTCTCCTAAAACCAATATATATATATATATATATATATATAAGCATGAGACCACAATATTCACATAATGTAGGAGCAAGGTGAATGTTAAGAGAAAGAGAGGAAATTTAAAGTTATTAAATAATTCATCAGTAGTAGTACTGGTCATTGACTTCATAGTAAGATTCTAAGGAGTATTATAATCAGAGCAGAGAAGTTACCAAAAAGGCCTTGGTGAATTGAGGTATTGCAGATAGATGAAAGAACCATATTGAATACCAATAGAATATTGGAGGAGATTTAATTGAAATAATTTCTCTTTGATCCTTATCTAACATTATTTTGAATAGTAGAAAGTGGAATACGTTAAACCAGATATAATCTGTGTGACAATGCACCATCTAAAAGTAAAGCAATTGAAACCACAGGCAAGCTATAAAGACAAGATGTAACTTAACAACCTAACTACTATCTCCATCAGCACAAAACAAGTTAGGATCAACTACATCAATGCCATGTTTAACGAAGTGTAATCTTAGTCTTAAACATAAAACTCAAAGGCAAACACCAAGAGAAATCCTTTTCTATCTGCTTAACTTTTTGGTGTCATAAATAATCTACTGCCACATACTTAACAGCCTAAGATATTTAGATGATACTAGTTATGGTTGTGCAAGTTGCATTGCCTTGAGATAAAAACAACAGTAATCAAATATTTAGGAGTAGGGTCAATTTGGGTCAGATTGCTTCACAGAAGCCCAAAAGTGATAACTGATACAACCTCGTTCTTTTAGCACAACCAAGAGAGAATTAAAACCTGATAAATCCAAAGGAAAACATTCTGTGTAAGATTCTTGAGCTACCTAAATTCATGTTAAGACCCCAAATCAGTGCTGTCAAATTTACAGGTTGAACTTTGTGCATGCATTAATCATCACTCGTAAGAGCCACACTACAAAAATTTATGGAATTCTGCCTTTGAATTCCATAACTTGAATGGAAGCATATGCATCTCCAAATGAATTATGCGGTGAGAAAACATACCCAAAACGTTTCACAAATGATCTATAGGCAGGTAACAAGACTTCAGCAACTGCAAGCCTTAGAGACTCTCGCAACTCAGTGTCAGGAACAGTCCACTGAGATTGTTTTTGGTGAAGCTCCTCAAATTGCATATTGAAAGTCTTAAACCTGATAACATAGCAAACTTCTTCATCCAGGTCAAAAGGGATTCAACTAATAATTGCAGACAATAATATAACAATATGTTTCAATAAAAACATAAGTTGAAATTGGACCTGTCTTTGACAATGCCTCTCGAAGCTCCACTTCCACTTCCTCCCTCGCCAGGTACTGCACTACCACCCCCTGATGATGTTAAGCCTTGTGCAGACAGACACTGGAGAATCTGAAAGCACAACATTTAATAAGCAAAGAGCCAATTCTTTTTTTATATCAATATCTTCAAAGTTTATGGAGAGAAGTACTTAATTTCTTCGAACAAGAACTTATTTTGATTGACAATCAGAAAAGGAGGTTTGCACTTTCATCTCATCTTCGATGAGAGCAATGGCTACCATCTAGGCTACTCAAGCAAGAAAGTTCAACAAGAAATTTCAAGCTTTTAACATATTCAATTGATAAATTATCAATTTCAAACCATTGAATATGATGTGGACAAGGTTAATTTTCACCAGGAAGAAGATAGGACATCATGGTTTAAAAAACTCAAACTGCCTGTGACTGGAAGAACCACTCAACTCTCAAGAACACATGAAAAATAATCAATTTTTTCTTTCTAGTAATTTTTTTGTCTAGTTTTCAATGCTAATCTAATATTAGAGGTCCCCTCTCTATCTCAATTTCAGCACGCATTATCATGCCATCTATCTAAAACCTTCATGATAAATTCAAAACAATGAACTTTCATTTTGACTAGTACTTTAAAAATTATAATGAGCCTGCTATTATAAAATGAGTTAGTCCTTACTCCTTAGGGATATAGTGAGCAGAAGAGTATCTGTGTCATTTATTAAATAGTAATCCCAATTTTCTCTTACTATAGTATATACCACTTTCTCCCTTTCTCTCAATAACCTTTCCACTTTTCCCTCAAACCTAAAGAATCTTCCTGAAAATTCAAATGTCTAATCAATTGGCTTACTAACTTGATGCCTCACTTTCTTTAAGCAAGCGCCTTGATCAATTTGATAACTGGCACCTTAAAGGCACTTTGAATTTTAACACCACTCAGAAACATAAAATTACAAGATTAGATAACATTAAGAAATGCTACAAATTAAAATTTTCTTATTAATTAGTAGTTCTAATCCAATTAGCAAGTAGAAGGGGGAGAAAAATAAAAACCTTTGCCCATGCATTCCTTTTGTATTGATTTGCATGCTGTTGCACAATCCTTCTATGTCTTTGAACCCAATCATCCCCTAACAAATCCTTGGCTTCAGATCTGCAAACAAACATTATACACTAATTCTTGCATCCACAATAGAAATGGGTAAGACTTTTAAGCAATTCCAAGAGATGCATATATCACACACCTGCGCACAGATCGGACCATGTAGTGAATATTATTCATGAGAAACAAGTGAGTCAAAGCTTGATCTTTATACTGCTTAGATTTTCCATCAAGATTGGTTTGAAGAGCCTGCATTATTCGCATCGTCACAGAAGCTAACTGTGAACTTGTTTCAGCTCCATTCTCAAATTCTTGAAAGAGTTGTTTCAAGGTTGATTGATAGCTGTAGCAAGTGATTTCAGGTGAATATTTAAATATATATCTGTTGTTACACCATATGACAGAGATGATATTTGAAATAGAAAAAAGGGACTGGGAGAAGAATATTTTGCTTAATGTAAATACTAAAAGCAATGTACTCTTATAATGCCACTAAAGAGAGTCAAAATGAGGGCCATTTGGAGGGCTAGCTTAATCCTAGATTTCAGATAAAGACCGTACCATGCTAAATGCGAACAAGCCAAACCAATAAACTACCCCATACATCAAGAAATAGAGGATGAAATAATCAGACAGAGATTGGCACAGGAATTTTCCTTTTTGTCTTTTTCTTTGTTGAACTGCATGCCAGGATTCTATAGGTTGAATATAAAATATCAGTAATCTCACAACATATTAAATTTGCAATAAAGTAGCAGAAACTGAAAAAAATTTAGTGAAAAAATTTTAGCAATCATCTTTTCCAATCTTTTCCCATCTAAAAGGACTCCGAATGGTTTCTTTGTTGAATTTGAAAATATTTGTTGGAAAAAAACTCTGATATATGGTCTTTCCTCATTGTATTATCTAAATAATTTTCACTCTAAAGACAAAAGAATCAAAGTAATGTCAGAGTAGAGGAATTTAATTGATTAATTTTGTAGAATGACATTTCAAGAAAATCCATTGTTTTAGTAGAAGCTAAAATCTAATGAATTTCCAAATTTCTCATCCACTAAATCCCTCAATACGACGGACTCGTTTTTATAAATGAAGGCTTCTGTAAGTTTCTAATTCCAAAATAACCTTTTATTTCCATGAATTTTCTGGTATAGCAAACAATAGAGATTATACAAAACTGTGCAATCATAATGTTATAAAAAAGCTGACTTCATGAATTCCATTGAAACTCTCATTCCAAAAGTAGCCTAGTACTTTAGAATTTGCACATTCCAGGAATTCTTTTTGCAAGCCTTTTTTCGCCTTCCTGTTTCATGAACAAAATTATAACATCTACTTTTGCAAATAATATTTACAAAACCAGGGTATCCTCAAAGATTAAGACTTTTGTCTGTACGCTTGGTATCTAAGCAAGTGTGGAGGCCAAACAAAGAACAAAAACCCTAACATATGCCTTTTATGACATCAGACTTACATGTTTAGTTGTCATCCTTTTGATACTATCTAGAAATACTGACTTATTCATAAGAGATATTTAGAACAGGATTGGTGATTGGCCAAATATAAAGCTAAAGTAAAAGAGACATTTTTCAGGCTGAACTATATTCTCTGTAATGTGCTTTAGTTGGAGCCACATGCAAGACTTTAAGGAACATTATCCATATTTGAATTATTTAAAAGAATAATTCTTAAATGTTCTATCGCATATATTAAAAAGAAAGCAAATTTAGCAGTTTCCCTGAAGATTTTTCAATATGCAGATAGCCTCCACAAACAGAAAACATATAACATTTAAGTTGTTAAAATTACTATTACGGATAACATTAGAGGATCGAAAGCATTATGAACTAAACTTACTCGAATAGAAATTTCACGTAGTTAATCACATAGCTTGTTAGGGGATGGACCGTTCCATCCAATACAGCAGTTTTTGTTGCATCCTTTTCAACTGCTTCTTCAAAATCACCAAATGTTTCTTGAGCTGTTTGTGCAAGCCGTTTAGTCAAACCAAATGTAGATTCCCTAATTTCTGCACAAGCTTTACCCTTGAAAACAGCCTCAATCTGAAAATAAGTACATCATAGTCAATAAATATCCTGCAGTACATTCTAACGCAGCCCTCATTCTAACATATTTATCAAGAAGACTGAGCACCTAAGCCTGAGCATCTACAAAGACTCAGACATGCACTATGGACAGAGTTTGCATTCACAATTTTATTAAAAATCAGTAGCATAAATGAGTTAATTCGTGTCTAGTGGGAACAAAAATCTAAATGCTAATCTGTCAAATTAAATATCAAACAAGGAAGCTTGGGAAAAGGGAATCTCAATCTGATTTTTAATATACTAATCTTGACTTATTAAATAGATTGATGAGTCCAAATGAGAACTTATTCTGGCGACAAATTTGAAACATGACAAGAGAATGTGTACCTTTGAATATACCAAATGCTTTTACGCAACTACTAAGAAGCCTAAATCTAGATGAAAATGCTTAAAAGTGCCATAACAATGGAGAAAGGATTGACATCACAAGTGGTTGTGTGTTAAATGACATTACAAAATTTAGCAAACCAGTTTTCGCAAAAATTAAGTGCAAAATCATCCAAATGGCCCCAGTTTCTACTCATTCTCTCATACGTGCTAATTCTTTATCTAGAAGATGTTTCCAACTTTCATGCCAGCATCCAAAAGAAAGGAGAGATTTACAAGTCGATCAGGTTTAAACTTCAATATACTTACCACCCCATCTCTTTGTGTGAATCACATTACAAGTAAACAAATTGCACCCTCACAAACTTGTAGCATTAACCATACCTCTGAATGAAGTTCTCTCATAATCTCATACATGTCTAGAAGTACAAATAACTTTTCAGGTGATCTTTTGCTTCTGGCAATTGCCTCCCCAAAACTAAGAAGCATTGAGACACTACTAGCAGTACATCCAGCAAAACACTGATCTCGAAGAGAATCGAACCCCTCAAATATTTGGTCACAAACTCTTCTTTCTCCAGCAAACAGGACTTTCACCTGCACAACAACATTTCAATAGGAGGAAGCATAATATACTAAAATTCAAACATTTGCTAAGTTCAGTAATTTCTTACAGCAATGCGCATAAAATGTATCCAATTCCCAATCTTGGCCTCCAACACCTCCCATTGCATCTTTTGGACATCCTCTTTGCTGAGTTTTTCTACTCCTAACTTGTGGAGGCTTTCTTCCAAAACTGAAGAGCGGGTATCCCTGAACAGAAGACAAGAAAGCAATAAGCCAAATGGAAATGACCACAAATTGAAACCTATAATATTTATGTAATGTTCTGCTAACATGATTGAACAACTCTCTAGCAGGCAATGACAGGGCCAGAGTGCCATAGGGCAGTCTCCATGTATTATTATGAATATATTAAATCTTGTCAAAAGAAAGAAGAGAACAGCACACTGGAAAGGGAGAATAACAATACTCAAAATAATTCCTTTCCATAAACTCAGGTATTTTCAATTTCTTTTCAAATAAATGTCTGCCTAGCAGATGATACCTCGCTTTTGCCTCTACTTTTTATGTGTATTCTTTATGTGTTTGGTTGATATCCTGATAACCAAGGAGCCAAGTTGAGCAAGTTCAACTCAACAATCAAGAAACTAATTTAATTTTTCAAACTTTACCCATTTCTCGCAATTACTTAAGGCCTAAAATAAGCACCACACTTTAGCTCATATACTCTAATCAGTTTTTGCCTAAAATTATCTAATATCACGTCAATTCTTAATTAACTATTCACAATGCCAGCTGGACATATAGACTAGTTGATTGGCATATAGACTGTATTAAAATGTGGCTATCACAATATTTGCCTCTCATACTCAATGCTATACCACCATAATTTTGCAGCTCCGATCAACATACACTTTGCAGAACTCACCTACGTTCTTCCTCGAAGTTGTATCAAAGTAAGATTCAAGGTTATTAATCCAATCACGAGATTTTACAAGATCACTATTTCCTTAAAAAACTTCCGAATTGCCCCATTGTTGATGAAGATCAAAACATCAAGCTACTAAGATCCTGGGGCTCTGATACCAAACTGATATAGGACCGCATTAGCTTAAAACTATCTTGTGTCTAATTTACAAGGAAAATTGAAATTTAAAAGCTAAAATTGAATTCAATTGCAAATTTTTGAATCTGAATAGGTAGAAAACAAAGAGAAGATAGAAAGCTTCTAAGGCTCACACTATAAGTTCTTACAGAAGTTGCACGTTTTCATTCAACAAAACTCTCTGAATAGAAACATAACATGGGTATTATAGACAAACTAAACCTAAATCATTATTACAGACAAACTAAACCTAAATCATTATCAAAGACTTGAAATTCTATTGCTCTTGAATTTGGACTCCTATTGAAACTAAACCGATAAAGACTCCTAAATAAGACTTTATAATAAAATGATGACTCTCCCATAGAAATCTGAACTACTCCATAAAAGTTGGAAATTACAAAATACACTTGGGTAGTGAAATTGTTATATACAAGACTAAAATTCTAAATTTCTGGATTCTTTATGTTTTGCTTTTCTCTACTTTTCCTTATCCATATCACTTCTACTTTTGCGTCTTCTGTGCAGCTCCTATTGCAATTTAATTCTTCCGAAGAGTAAAATGATGCGATAGCCATGTGGCCAGCACATGGCTGCACCTGTGGCCTACGACACAAGTGTACCCAAATACACAGGACTCATTTGATCACCTATTGGCCTTCCTCTAGGGTTGCATATAATAGGATATTAATGTGACTAATGCACTCCTAATACAAATGATTTTGGTCGCTTATAAACATGGTTAAAAAAAAGGAAAAAAAAAAAAGTGAGATAGGTTGGTTGGCAAAGGCATTGGTTTGTCAAATCACTCGGGGTTGATGGAGTGCATAATATCACTGGATGGCTATCATTAGATACAACAGTCTTCAAAGGAGACCCTAAACAAGCAAAACTTACGACCTGTTTGGATGGAGGTTTTTGAGGGTTTTATAAAGTTTTAAAACCTTCAACCCCTGTTTGGGAATGAAGTATTAATTAGGAGGTAAGGTTTGATGGAAACAAATGTAATTATGTCAAATTTTAATAATACAAACTGTTGTGCTCTTTACTTGGTATACAGAATCCCATGAAGTTGAGCACAAAACCAAAAGTCTGATTCTTGTGTGGACCCCAAAGGAAAACGGGATTTTCATGATCAATGCCTGAGACTCCACATATTGTTACAATAGAATATCCACATTCTAGCAATTCCAATCATGAAAAGAATGTCTAGTGCAGCACTTAAAATTCATAAATGCTGCTTATTCTCGCTAGAGACCATGGAGAGGAAGAAGGAAGTAGACTTGCAAATTTTCAACAAAGACAAGTGGACTTGATGAAATCCAAAAGAATAGAAACAATAGAAAAAAGAAAAATAGCTCTTTACCTGTAAATACTAAATAACTGCTGTTGATGTCCAGCTTGAACCATTTGTTGAGCTAAATCGTGCAACAAAGGTAGAATCCTTGGAGGAATGAGAGTAAGATGTTTGAAAGCCCCAGTTTCTGGATTATTATTTGGCTGCTCAGAATGATTTCTGCCACCGTTATGGTTTAAAGGCGATCCAGCTGATGGTTGCATCGATTCAGGAAGGCACTCAAAGAGACGATCAGGTTCAACAGACTTGCTGAAAGTTTAGAAATAAAGAAGCAACTAAATTAGTCATATGAATATATTTGGGTTGCAAGGTTGCAGAAAGGACATTAGCAGATAACAATCAGCCAGATACCCAATCCAGAAACATCAAATAATCTATCATAAATTCAAGCAGAAAAACTAGAGAATCTACTATCAATATCATATCACATATAAAAGCATAAGCATTGTGCAGACAAATGCATGACCGCTCAACAAAACTTCAAGTTCGTGATGATTTTTTTACCTGAACTGAATGCTAAATATATAAATAATTGTATTCTATGAATCTTACATAATGAATATAGATGAAAGAAATTATCATCTGGATGCATATTCATAATTCAGCCTAAACATACCTAGAACAGCCAAGCTAAACCCAAAAAGTTTCTTAAGAATTACACAAATCCATTAGCCCTGGGAAGAGAAGGAAGATCGGGTATACAATGTCAAATACTTTCTAGGTTATATAAGTAGGTTGTTTTCAATAATAGTAAACAGGTTGCTCTTTAAATTTATATGAGATCAAACACAAAATTAAATTTCCGGATTACCAAGTACAAGCTCCAGCTGGTTAGAAAGGCAAAAGTAATGCACTTAATAAGTACCTGACATAAAACATGAGATGCATCATTCAGCACACACAGTACATACCTGTAAGATGCTAATAGCTGCCTAAACTCCTCTTCTAGCTTCGAAATAGCTTTAGCAAGTAAGCTATTTGCATTATTGAGCACTGACTCACTGCTCTTAAAGCCTTTACTACTGCTGAAAAAACGAATGTTGCTTCTTAGCTGATCGATGGCCACAAGGTAACTTTCCAAGTCCTCGTGCGGTCCTCTAAGTATTTTAGCCTCTGCCTACAATGATTACAATAGCCACAAGCAGGAAATGTGTATATCAATGATTAAAAAGAATCTCACATCAACTAATACACAGCAAATACAAAAGAAGGTTTAAGAAAACATGACCAACTCCCACAAATAAGTATATGTAACGTTTCTCAATAAAGAAAAACTAGTGAAGATTTCATCAGGATAAATTTATAGCCAATTGTTTTCACCGTGAGGTCTAGGTTACAACAAATAAGAAATACAATATCACAAGGATGACATAGACTAGGAAATGGACTTCTAGGAAATCTATCTATTAAATTACAATTTTGATTGTTTTTGGTATTTCTTATAAACTTCATTATTAAGGAATCATATTCTTGTTTGTTATTTTTAGCTTAATGTGACAATAGAAAAGACAGAAATAGTAACTGTTGATTGAGATTGTCAAAGTTGGAAATTTATTGGTGCATTGAAGGTATTTGATAAAATGTCCGAGAAAAAAGTTATTATCCTTATATTAGTTCTACTTACAAAATTAAAAGTGTTTGGACGAATCAGCATTGCTGACTCATCAATTTTTTTAAATTCTAGTGCCACCTCAGTGTTTTAGCTAGAAAAAATTTGCCGAATTCTAGAATTGAAGAAAAAGATCTTAGTATATTACTAATTTTGAAATTTTAAAGGAATTAGTTAAAATTGTTAAAAATGTCCAAAGTTTAGGATTTTTTAAGTGGTTAGGCCTAATTATTTTAGGATTTAGTATTAGCAACAGCAAAAATAGTTTCCGTATTCTTCTTAGATTGGTTTTTCCTACTTTGTAATTAGTCTCAGTGCCTAAACAATTGGGATTTAGGCTGTTAATGAGCACATTAAAGTATTAATAATTTAGAAAGTCTTTTGATGTGTTTTTTCTATATTTCTTTTCTCGTTGTATTGGTGTTATATCCATTTGGTATCTGTTACAGCTATTGTATATTAATTAGGAATATACAACTATAAAAAATAAGAGAATAATTAGAGATTTAATTAGGAATCACTAGTTGATTTGGATTCATATATTAGAAAGGTAGCTTGTATATATATAAATGTAACAATCATTAATGAAAACACAAAAAATATTTATCTCTTAATATTAGAGTTTATTAATTTTCATGGTATTAGAGGCTTGTACGTCTGAGATTAGAAGAAAATCTAGGGAGAGGGGGTTTAGGATTGTTGGAGTCTCCTATTTTTAGTGGTCTGCATTCTCACCGTCGGCACCAGGAGGAGCACCAGTCGCCGATTAGCCTTCACCAGAAGTTTCATCGCTGGAACCCTTGAGCGTGACCCACATGCGCCCCTACAAAAATTCTGCTGTAGTTTGATGTGTCGGCGCGTGAGACACCAGAATCCCATCTTTTTTCCGTCGCTTTGATCACCTTAGTTTGTACAGCAGCCCCTTCTGCCTGTTTGGGTTGTCTGGTGTGAGATCTTCTCTGAGACAGGGTTTGTTTCTTGAAGCTCTTTGATTGTGTTGAGGTTATTGTTTTGTTATTCAGTCCATTTTTCATAATATGGAGGAGAAAAATTCAATCGCTGTGTTTGATTTTGTTCCTGTGATGTCTAAAATCACAGAACATAAACTTATAGATCTACTTACTCAGATTGGAGTAAAATTGTCCGACTCTATTTGTGGAGTATTTCTGTGGATAATCACTTAACCAATGATCCACCTAATAATGATTCAAAAGCCTCGTGATTAAGAGATGATGCTCATTTGCTTTTGCAAATACGTAATTCTATTGACAGTGAGGTGGTTGGGCTAATTAACCATTGTGAGTTTGTGAAAGAATTGATGAATTATTTGGAGTTTGTGTACTCTAGGAAGGGAAATATCAAACGTACTTATGAGGTATGTCAAGTCATTTTCCGAGAAAAAAAAGATGACAGAACTCTCACCGACTACTTTATGGATTTTAAGAAGACACATTAGGAACTTATTATGTTACTTCCATTTAGTATGGATGTGAAAGTTCAACAAGCTCAGAGAGAAAAAAGATGGCGGTTATGAGTTTCTTGGCTAGTCTTCCTTTTGAGTTTGAGGGTGCCAAATCTCAAATCCTGACTATATCTTCATTGGAAGAAGTTTTTAGTAGGATACTCCGCACTGAAAATTTAGCATATGTTCAGTTTAATAGTACTCTAGTAATCTTGGTACTTGAGGTCAGGATTCAAGAAATATTGTCTGTTACTATTGTCATAAGCCAGGACATGTGAAGAAGGATTGTAAAAAGTTGCAACACAAGAATCAGTCAAACTAGTCAGCACATGTTACATCTAGTAATGATGCTCCCAAGTCTATTCTAGTATCTCTAGATGAGTATGCCAAATTTTCACAACACTAGGAATCTCTAAAATCTTCGTCTATCTCTATTACTACTATCGTTGATTCAGGTAAAATGAGCACGTGGTGTTTCCTCATTTTCCAAATGGATCATTGATTATGGGGCACAGATCACATAACAAGTAGCTCTAATCTATTTTCTTCCTTTAAATCACACAGTCCTAGCACTACAGTTACTTTAGCAGATGAGTCTACATCTCGTGTTCTAAGGTCTACCCCAATTATTCCAACACCATCAATTCATTTCCAGTTTGTTCTAAATTTACCTTATTTGTCTTTTAATCTAGTCTCTGTCAGTAAACTCACTCGTTCTTTTAACTGTTGTGTCTCATTCTTTTCTGAATTCTATCTATTTCAGGATCTTATGAAGAAGAAGATTGTTGGTAAAGAACATGAGTCTGGAGGCCTTTACATTCTTAATACACAAGTACCAAAATCTATAGTTTGTTCTAGAGCTGTGACCCCATTTGAAGCATATTGTCGGTTGGGTCATCCCTCACTAAATATATTAAAGATACTTTATCATCAGTTTTCTAGTCTCTTCATTAGATTGTAAGTCTTGCCAACTTGTTAAACACCATCGTCAAAGTTCGAGTCTTAGAGTCGATAAACGAACTAGTGCTCCTTTTGAGTTAGTCTATTCAGATGTTTAGGGTCCTTGTCCAGTTGTATTAAAATTAGGTTTAAGTATTTTGTTACCTTTATTGATGATTATTCTCGAATAACATGGTTATTTTTTATGAAAAATCATTCAGAATTGTTCTCACTTTACTACTTTTTGTACTGAAATCAAAACACAATTTGATGTGCCTGTTCAAATTTTGTGAAGTGATAATGCTAAGGAATACTTATCAGAATGCTTTCAAAATTATATGGTTCAACATGGCATTGTTCATCAAACTTCTTGTGTAAATACACCATCTCAGAATGGGGTTACTAAAAGAAAAAACAGACATCTTCTTAAGACTGCTAGAGCTTTGTTGTTTCAAATGCAGGTCCCTAAACATTTTTGGGCTGGTGCAGTGTCTATAGCCTAATTTTTATTAATCGTATGTCCTCATCTGTCCTTTCTGGTAATACTCCTTTTTATGTTCTCTTTCCTAACAAGTCATTATTTCCTATAGAAACTAGGATATTTGATTGTACTTGTTTTGTTCGGGATGTTCGACCTCAGGTTACAAAACTTGATCCCAAATCTCTCAAATGTATCTTTCTTAGGTACTCACCTATGCAAAAAGGCTATAGATGTTACTGTTCTAGTCTTAATAAATACCTTATGCCAGCTGATGTTACCTTTCTAGAACAAAAAAATCATTTGCTTCATCTTCAAGTTCTATTCATCAGGGGGAGGATGATGATTTACTAATATATACTGTTACTGATTTTCCTCCCTCTGCTTTGTTTAAGCCTCCTATAATGCAAGTTTATTCTCGTCGTCAACAACTTCTTGATCTTGTTCCTGCTCATGACCCTGCTCCTGAACCCTAGTCCTCCTGCTCCATGTCCTGCGCCGGTGCTTTTGTTATCAGATCCGACTCCCAACTCTAATGATGATCTTCCTATTGCTCTCTGTAAAGGTAAACGTCAATGCACTTATCCAATATCCTATTTTATGTCACAGAACCATTTGTCACCATCCTCTTATTCTTTTATTACTTCTCTTGATTCTGTTTCTATTCCTAAAACTGTTCATGAAGCTCTATCTCATCCTGGATGACATAATGCTATGATTGAAGAGATGATTGCCTTAGATGATAATGGTACTTGGACTCCCGTAAACTTATCTACAGGTGGAAAAGCTATTAGATGTAAATGGGTATTTGCAGTTAAAGTCAATCCTAATGGGACTGTTGCTAGGTTAAAAGCTCGACTTGTTGCTAAAGGATATACTAGAACACATGGAGTTGATTGTTTTGACACTTTTTCTCCTGTTACTAAACTTACTTCTGTCAGGTTATTCATTTCTCTAGCAGCTACATAACTGGTCTTTTCATCAGTTAGATATTCACTTTTTCTCCTGGCTTTGTTGCTCATGGGGAGCATGGGAAAGTTTGTCGTCTTTATAAATGCTTGTATGAATTGAAACAAAGTCTCAGGGCCTGGTTTGGGAAGTTTAGTCAAGCTATTAAGAAGTTTGGCATGAAAAAACGTAAGTTAAATCATTTTATATTCTGCAAGCAGTCTACAATTGGAATCATCTTATTAGTTGTTTATGTTGATGACATTATCATTACTGGGAATGATACCGATGGGATTTCATCACTCAAATCTCTTCTTCATGGTCAATTTCATACAAAGGATTTAAGAGGCTCTAAAGTATTTTTTAAGTGTTGAAGTAACGAGGAGTAAGAAAGGGATTCTCTTATCTCAAAGAAAGTATGTGCTTGACTTATTCTTCAAAAAAGGGAAATTGGGGGCTAAGCCATGTAGCACTCCAATGGTTCCTAATTTGCAGCTTACAAAAGATGGTGAGTTGTTTGAAGATCCTGAGAGATACATAAGATTAGTTGGGAAGTTAAACTATCTTACTGTGATTCGTCCTAATATTGCTTATTCTATCAGCGTGGTAAGAAAGTATATGTCTTCTCCAACTGTCAATCACTGGAAAGCTGTAAAGCAAATTTTGTGCTATTTGAAAGGAGCACTTGGGCGAGGAATCATGTAAGCAACCACAGTCTTACTAGGAGTGAATGTTTTTCAAATGCTAACTGGGCAAGGTGCAAGGAAGATCGAAGATCTACTTCAGACTATCGTGTATGTGGAGGAAATTTGGTTTCATGAAAAAGCAAGAAGCAAAACATTGTCTCGCGTTCGAGTGCAAAATCAGAATCCAGGGCCATGGCCAAGTCTGTGTGTGAGAGTGGATATATCAGCTCCTCACTGAAGTGAGACTTAAGATCTCAGTACCGACTAGGTTATAGTGTGACAACCAAGTTGCACTTCATATTGAGATTGATTGTCATTTCGTTCGTGAAAAAATTCAGCAATAATTGGTTTCTACAGCAAATGTGAAAATAAGACAGTTGGGAGATATCTTTACAAAAGTTCTAAATGGGGTTAGGGTTGATTATCTCCATAACAAGCTGTGCGTGGCCGATATCTATGCCCCGGCTTGAGGGGGAGTGTTACAGCTATTGTATATTAATTAAGAATGTACAACTATATGAAATAGGAGAATAATTAGGGATTTAATTAGGAATCACCATTTGATTTGGATTCCTATATTAGAGAGGTAGCTTGTATATATATATATGTAACAATCATTAATGAAAACACAGAAAATATTTATCACTTTTAATATCATATTTTATTAAGTTTTTAGGATCTAATAAATAGGTTTGGGTAGAACTCATTCCGAAAAGTTAACTCAAAGAAAGAGTGTCCAATCCACATATATACACCATAACAGCCTAGTAATTTGCGATGTGGTACAAAAACAACTTCCAACACTCTCCCTCGCACTTAGCATGACATGCAAATGAATTGAGCACAAACCAGTCTTCGCAAACAAAACTGATACCATGATAAATAGGCTTGGATAGAACTCATTCCCAAAGACTAGCTCAAAGGAAGAGGGTGCCTGATCCATATATATGCACAAAATGGCCTAGTAACTTAGCGATGTGGGACAAATACAACTTCTAACACAAAGCAGGTTCAGCTTTAATGTTCTCTTTCTTAACCACATTGAGTTATGGAATTGAGGTTTTGTTGTCCTCTAAGTTGCATTAGAATCCTTGGTAGTAATCACAATGGTACACTATTAGTACAACCTATAAAATTTATAAGAACATATCTACAACCAAATTAAAAAATTTTATGCAAAGAAAAAATTTTGCTTGAAAAGTCAAAGGGGATTTGCTAGACAAAGCCATAACACAACCATGTGAATCCAATCAGGATTATTCATCCAAATCAAAATCTACAGGAAAATTGCAATAAATCAACCAAGAAAATGGGCAAGTTTAACTACCAATTGAAGTTCTACAAAAGGAGAATGAGTACTATCATGATTGAGGATGTATGGCTTTCTAAAAAGACATCGATTCATACTTGTATCTTTTAGTTGTAATGGTTGTTATAGGATGATGTGGCATTTCAACTCCATTCAAAATCACTTGTATAAGAGACTAGATATCAGAAGTAATTATTTGTTCCTATGAAAGAAATGACAGAATCTTAGTGTTAGAATATCATCCAGCTTTTCTAATGTACACCAAACATGTAAAATTATGCTCCCTTCCCACTGTAAACCAATTTTGACATATCATTGATCTTGCCACAAGAGCCCAATTGCTAGATCTTAAAACATATCATAAGAACCTTAATGAGCACAGCACAACTTAAAAGACAAATGAGCTCAAGAAATTCATTAACAGAAGTGTTGTCCAATATTTATTCTAGCTTTACTACAAGTGATTCATTCACAAAGAAAGATAGCACTTTGTTGTATGTGTTTATAGTCGGACCATTAATAAAGTCATTGCCAATTACAGTTTCCTACTCCTCATGCTAATGATATAAGCAATTTAAATGGTAGCACCAAGCACACATTAGATGGGTAATGATTAGACAACAACTTTCAAGACCGAGGATGGCCTCTATAAGTTGCCCATCTTGCAAACATTTTAGGTTCATATTTGTTAATTTTGCAACTAGAGCTACATAATAATTATTCTATATTTTCCTTAAATTATGTCTAAGGTGATCATCCATGCCTACCCAAAACTTCTTCATGTTAATCTTGTTTCATCATAACCTTCAAGTAGAAAGTTGCATAAAGTATATACGTAAAAGGCATTGCTAGAATGGCTAGCTAAATTTTGTAATTGGAACTTTTCTTATTCTTCAATTTTTTTCTGCAGATCTTATTTTGCATCCTTGTCAATCTTGAAAAGCATTAATCCTTTTTGTTCTCTATTTTAGGATTCATGTAATTAGGACTACTTTACAAGTAGTATCCGAAGGGTTTAAAAGTATGACATAAATATATACACACACATATATGGAGTGTGTTGTGTAATTCATCCTAGTTTTGATGCCAAGTGATTCCATTTGGATCCAAATGCTCTCCCATCAAATTCTACTTTAATGATATCAATTGCTCATGCATTCTTAGAACATTGTTCATAATGCTAAACCTGCATTGTAGATGGTCCCTAGAAACTGTATTTTTTCATCTGTTACTTCATTGACTAATCATTCTCAATTAAAAAGCTCTGCATATGAATTCCTTCCTCTAATTCTCAAGTCAACCCAATAAATTCCCGCTGCAGTCAAGAGAGACAAGGCTTAGGGATTTAATCTTTAATTTTGAAATTCAGAACTATTTCCCAAAATCTTATTTAGGTAGTTTCAAATTTAATAGTATCTAGGGATTTTATTATAATTCGGAATAGTTTACCCTGTTTTAGTTAATATTATGTTAGAGCCCTAGTTAGTATAAGTTTCCTTCTTAATTGTTTAGATTTCTATTCTAGTTAGAATTATGTCAAAGTCCTAATTAGTATATGTTCAATTCTCTAAATAAAGGTTGTAGCCTTCAAGGCATAATTAGTTTTGGGTTTAGTAAAATTCTTTTCAGTGTAAGAACGAAGTTCTAGATCAACTCCCTACAGTATGACATGCTATACAAAGGAAGAAAACGGGTACCACATTAAACATGATAGAAGTGAAGTCAATAATGAAAAGTAGAAGCATTTCAAGCATAAGTTAAGATTTTGTAATTTTAAACAATTCAATGAGACATTTCAGAAAGAAATGGAGACTGCAAAGAAACAAAACAAGCACCATATTGAAGGCAAACCACTGTTTATTAAAATTCAAAGTTAAGGAAAATAAATAAAAGAGAAGCTATATATGTCGCCTTATAAATTTAGCTAGTAAAAACATATAGAAGGCAAAACCATTGTTTATCACAAGTGTAATAATCAATAATCTCCAATTTGTATCAATTCATCACTCAAATTGATTCTGTTTCAATAAGGTTATTATTCGTTATTACTTAATTTCAATAGAAAGTTAACTTTATGTGCTGACTAAGTACAACTAACCCAAAAAAAAAATAGAAAAAAAGAGTTAGCAATTATCAATTCAAACTACTCCATCAGTGTTATCCAAGGTTTTTAAGTTGTTACTTCAAGACTTCCACTTTCATAGTGTTACTTCAACACTTTTACTTTCATAGCTAAGTTATGACCTCTTCTCCAACTAGAGAAAAATGGTGCAAGAAAAGGAATACAACATATTATGCCTATAATAATATGTTCTAACTTCCTGCTAAATTTTTCAGAAATTTTATTCTACATTTATCTGTTTGAGCAAAAATTTGCAGAATTTCCTTATTCCTTTTGGGATTGGTTTTTCCTACTTTCTACTTGTTCGCTGATGTTCATCACTCAAATTGATTCTGTTTCAATAAGGTTATTATTTGTTATTACTTACTTTCAATAGAAAGTTAACTTTATGGGCAGACTAAGTAAAACTAACCCAAAAAAGTAATAATAATAAGAGAGTTACCAATTATCAATTCAAGCTACTCCATCAGTGTTATCAAAGGTTTTTAAGTTGTTACTTCAACACCTTCACTTTCACTTTCATAGTGTTACTTCAACACTTTCACTTTCATAGTTAAGTTATGACCTCTTCTCCAACTAGAGAAAAATGGTGCAAGAAAAGGAATACAACATATTACGCCCATGCAATAATATGTTCTAACTTTCTGCTAAATGTTTCAGAAATTTTATTCTATATTTATCTGTTTGAGCAAAAATTTGTAGAATTTCCTTTTTCCTCTTCTCTCTTAAAAATGGTGCGAGAAAAGGAATACAACATAATACACCCATGCAATAATATGTTCTAACTTTAATGTTTCAGAAATTTTATTCTATAATTATTTATTTGAGCAAAAATTTGCAGAATTTCCTTATTCCTTTTGGGATTGGTTTTTCCTACTTTCTACTCGTTCGCTAATGCATAGCATATTAGAAAAACATAAGAAACTAGGGAATTTGGAGACAATTATGTCGTATAGTAATTTAAGAACTGAACTCTCAGAAGACAATAAGAACTCTGACCAAGTTAGTTTCGATGTGTGTCAGTATATTGTATGATTGTTATGCGGCTAAAATACCAAAACAAAGAGAGAAGAGGAAAAAGAAAAAAAAAAATTAATCTAACAAGTAATCCACTACAAATATGCAAAATTATAGTACTCGGAGAAGCCAACCTGCCGAGAAATATCGAATTGAGCCAATATAACCTCCGCAGACTTTAAAGTCTTATCAATGTTCTCATGAGCTTTCCTTATAGCATGTGTTCTTATCTACATAAAATAAATAAATAAAATATAAAGAAAAGACCAAGTTATTGAATCGAAATGCTTTTAAACACCTTGTTTGGAAAGTCTTAAATTGCAAGAATAAATTTCAATTCTTTCAACTTGAAAAAAAAAAAAAAACAATTTAGAAAAAAGGAATCATGTCGAAAATGACACGATTTTGCCAAAATTGAACTGAATTGAACTCTGGTTGCACATGATTTGTTCCAAACAAGGCCTCAATCAAATGGCACAATTAAGGAACTTGAGAAATTTTAGAAAAAATGAGAGATATTTAATTTAAAACAACAATAATACAAAAAAGCAGTAGCAAAATCAAACAAAACACTGATGCCTGGATCCATGGGAAAACAGTTGACCAATCATTGAAAATGTCAAATAAAGTTAACTTGCAAGACATCGCGACAATGATCTAAAGAAGAAGAAGAAAGTAGCACCTGAGTAGGACGCATAGCGGTTTCAAGAGCAGAAAGGCGGCTGTCAAAAGAGCCAAGAATAGAGACAACATTATCAGTTATCGTTTGGCTCTTTTGAAGACTTTCTCTCATCTTCGCTGCTCTCTCGCTTAGCGATTCCATTCCCGTCGCCGTCGTCACTGCTACAACCATCTTACCTGTTCCCTCTGCCGTTTTGCTTCTTTCACATAGAAAAAGAAAAGAAAAAAGAAAAATTTGGTAAAGAGAGAGAAGAGTAATAATATAAATAATTATAACAATATTCAAAAAGATTGGGTAATGGAGAAGAACGGGACCAAGTGACAGTTAGACAAATGGGTCTTTGACAGGGTGTATCCGAAGTCTTCTAAAAGTATTTTTGCTCTACCTGTCGCTGTTGCTGCGAATCTACTATTACTTGTTTTTAATTATATTACCCAAACTTTCTCCAAAATGTTTCTTTTCTTTTTTATTTTTCCTTAACCAAAATGTTACATTTATGCACTTGTCCATGTAAATTTTTAGATTTAGATTTTTATTTTAGTTAAACATTGAATCTTTTTCTATGAATTATAATTATAGCTTATAATTAAATTAAGATGAATTTTTACGGTGCACTACCATTTTAAAAAAAATTATTTTTATAGTTCAAAAACTTTTTTTATGAGTTCTTTAAAATATTTTATTTATACAATTCCTTTAAATTTTATCGAAAAAATATTAAAAATATATCTAAAAATATTTAAAAAAATTTCATATTTAATTTGTATTATATAAATTTACTTTATTTTATATCTTTTTTATTTTTTCAGAATTTTGTTATACAAAAAATAGTAAAAGTATACTTAAAAAATACTGAAATTTTATTATTTTAATCTATATTATTATAATTTATTTGTAAAAAAATTATTTGAAAAAATATATTAAATTCAAAAGATATTATTTTTAATTTTTATTATTTTAAATTCACTTTTTATTTTATATCTTTTTTTATTTCTTCAGAATTTCGTCAAAAAAATACTAAAATTATAATTCAAAAAACATCAAAAATTTATTATTTTAACTTGTATTATTATAAATTTTTTTAAAAAAGTTCGTATAAGAAAGATTACTAAAAGTATACTGTCAGCACCCATTTTTTGGATCTAGATATCGAGAGAATTACGAAAACTTTATAATGAAAATTGATGCCTTCTCAAGTCTCGGAAGATGAAGGATGGGCGAATCCAAGGTTAGGATTGAGGTTAATCCAGCTAAAATTACCCTTTTAAAATTGATTTGGAGTTAATTGTTACAAAAAATAAAATTTGAAGGTCAAAATGATAGATTTTGTAAGTTTAAGGACTTAATTATAATTTTTTGCCAAACTTTCTATGCATAGAGCTAATAGGTTTTGTGCAGAACTGACCGGCTCTATACAGTGCCGATTGAGGTTTTCTCGCTTTGACGTCATTTTGTTTTACACTTTTGCGTCTAAATACAGATTCTAGAAGTTATTTGATGATAATAATGAATTTTGAATGATATTTATTTAAATTTTGAAGAATTAATATTGGATATTTATCAATTTACTTCTAAAAAATTAAAGATTATCTGTCTCTTTAGGGTTTTCTTTAAAACCTTACCTCGATAAATAGAAGATGCCTAGGGTTAGGGCCAACAATAACAATAAGAGATGATAATAAAAGAGAAAAGTAATAGAAACTAATATTAATTTAGAAAAAGAACGAAAAAACTTACGTCCATTAAGGATTTAGGTCACTAAGTAAAAAGGCCACTTAGTAAGAACTGAGATTTGGAAACTTTTGGAAATCGACAAAGGCTTTCTTAATAACACATCCAGCACCGGATTTCCAACCAATCTTCGATTCAACTGCTTCTTATCTCCTAAAACTTGCAAGTATGTTCCTTTAGGAATAGCCCTTCAAATTGCGAATTTGTATTTATTTTACCATTTAAATTTAATAACTCATAATCGGATCTCAGTAACTAAATTCCCTTCCTAGAAGAAACCTCTAAAGAAGTTGAATACTCAGTCGCTCAATCCTTACTCGTATACTGTATGAGCATTTCATAAGAGATTTCATAAGAGAAATAAATCAATTTTTTGTTATCCCTTCATCATTTAGGGAAAATTTCGATTTACATGTTTTCATAACCAACTATTCATGATTGGCCAAATCATTGATAGAAATAATATCCAAAAACCAAATTCGTTCTCTATATAACCTGCGCGAAATAGAAGAAACTCTTGGGAAGATCAAAAAAAGAATCTGTTCTTTCTTCTTCAACTTCGGATCGGAAAATCGAAGAGTTGAGTAAATAAAAACCCCAAGGAGGTTCATGGCCAAGGGTAAAGATGTCCGAGTAAGGGTTACTTTAGAATGTACTACTTGTGTTCAATTCCAGTATGAGTAGCGTGTTCAATATTAAACTTGTGATTGGTAGTAAAACACCGATTCCCGGGTTGAGACCTAATTCAATCTTCATAAATTTCTCGAGATAGTTTTTTACGAAGTTTTGTTATAGCATCTATAAGGGTTCCCCAACATGCATCTGTCATCATCAACATCACTATAAACTGGTTTTTTTGTTTTTTTATGTTTTTTCTTAAAAACATTATTAGGGTTACTTTTTTGTTTTATTTTTATGATTAATATGATTAGATTATGATTTTCTATTAATCTGCATGTTACTAATTTATTGGGTTTTGAAATCTGATAATAAGAACATTAGGGCTATTGAAATCTGATAATACACAAACATTAGGGTTTTGAATTTGATTAATCACATGCATAGAATTATATAATTAGATTTTCCTTTTCGATATGATTTTATAATTAAATTAGTTTATTAGGGTTATGTGATTAATCTGTTATGTTTGTCCATTGTGCTTTCAGTTTTTTTTTTAAGGTTTATATAAATTTTAGAGTTTCTAGCTCAACCTGATGTTATTTTGTTATTCTATCTTATTTTTATTTTATTTCTTTCACATTCTAATAGTTATTTATCTTCTGTGTATGTAAAACTCTAGGACGTGAGGATTACACAGATATTTGATGAAGCCAGCCTGGATGCCTAGAGTCGAGCGACTCAATGCAGATTAGTTAGTGCATTTCATACATGTATACATGTTACATTACATAAGTCATTTTCTTACCCAATAGTCCTCGCCGAGGATAAAGAATTACCTTATCGGGACACCAACCAGCCAATGTACGTACTCAAATTGATATCTCTAAACCTGTATGGTTATTTGCATAATATGTAACTAACTTTTCAAGAAAAAAAGATGTGAAAATACAAAAGAGAAGAGTAACTTACGTGTGTGCAAGTGTTCGGAGTAAATTCCGAAGAGAGACAATGCTCCATGGCAAGTCGGTGCTTCATCACACTGTAAGGGCTCTAATATGAGACCAACGGATCTGGAGAGAATGAAATGCTCCTCGGAATCACATTAAATATGGTTGTAGGAGGTGCCTCGAAGGCAGCACCAACGGAGGAGCCTATGATGTGAGAAGGCTTGGAATGTCTGGCGAATCCCCCCTCGGCCAGCTCATGAGTAATAGGAACTTGGTGGAGGAACTATAAATAAAATAATTAGGAAAGCATGATATAAAAAAGGAGGAATTCTAAGTAGATCCAGAAAAAATACATGAGCTACAACGTCGTGACCTAGGGGCATGGCCCCCAGCAACTGAGGGATGAAGGAAGTATAATTTGTCCACCGAGATTGGATGGTGAGATCTTCGGGCTAGTCGTACCCCGACAAATACTCTGTTATTTCCTCTCTAGCAAGGTCCGCCATCCAGAATATAGAAAGAGGAGGAGATAAAGGAACTCGACGCCTGCTAGGGCCTCACTCCTATCTATAGATCCTCTTCCTAGGTACCATGCTCGACAGGCGGGTCTAGTCAGCAGGATCCTCCACTACTTAAGGTCAACTGCAGATAGCATGTAAGGTAACTACTAGCAGACTCCCCCAGCCAATCACCTCGAATCTGCAAACTAGAAAGGTAAGTAACTATATAAATGAAGCATGAATATGACTAATAATTATGTTTACCTTGTCCTAGGTCAAGTTGTTGATCCACAGGCGATGCACGTGAACTTGAGCCCACTCCAATATGATGGTCCTGCTCGAGCCCTAATAACTTAAGCAAGGGAAAGCCCGTGAGGTGCAGATGGACTGCGAGCTTACCAAAAGATCGATCTCCATGGCCTAAACCTGCAAAACAAGAATTAGCATTCGCTATACCTATAATAGGAACTGAAGAAGAGAAGTTATAGTATAATTTACGTGGATCGTGTGCCAAAAACCGCATATCCTATTATTGCCTCGGACAATAATGTCCATTTGGTGGTACAAGTACGTGAGAACTGTAGATCTCCAGTTGTAGGAGGAGATCTGATCCAAAGTCATACCAAAGAGGTACACTAAAAAAGCTCGGGCCATATGATCAACCTCCCGAGCATTCCGAGGAACAAAGCCCTAATAGTGGAGGGGGATGCTCTAATAAGTGATGTAGCATAAGTTCTTGAATGTCGGTAAGAACCTGAGCAAATCAGTGATGAAGCACTCTCGAACATCAGAGCACTGATCACATCATCAAGTGGCACTGGCGCACTGGAAAAATTGATGCCTGTGATAGCAGAAAAGGAAATAGGGGAGAGTGTTAGTTCACCGACTAGGTTGTAGAAGGTGTGAGTAGTGTCCATCCACCTCTCAAGCAAGACAAAAATAAAAGTGTGGTCAACCCTCTCGGCGACTGACAGGAGTATAGCTATGAACCGACGGAAGCCTGTATCGCTGATCCTAGCCTAGACAGTGTTAGGGAGCTCGTCGAACCACTCATGAGCACTATAAAAGTTTCCGATAAACCAGATCGACACAACATCACCTTAAAAAGCCAAATGCATAGGTATTAGACATAATTCATATGCAAAAAGACCTCAAACAAGTAAGTATGTGTCTATTAGTTGATATTTTTGTAAAAAAGCCTTAAAAACCCTTCCTCGGCCTGTGTGTAGTCGATTCAAACTGTGTAGAGCCAATCAGTTGTGCGCACAGCCGATCGACTCTACAAGCTAGGGCACATGGATTTTCAACACTTTTTCATAATCTTTTATATTTTTTTGGATAAATAACATGTCTATCTAGTATATGAGTCATAAGAAACAAAGCTTAAGCCAAGAAATTACCTCTTTGACACCAAATATGCATGGTGGGTGTTCAATTTTTCTCAAAAGGGGATCTCCTCTCCCTTCACAATACCAAGGTTGTTTTGGCGAGAATTTGAGGAGAAAACTCCCAATTCAGTGCAATTGGGATACGTTTAGCAAATCTTAAGGAAGAGCTGCCATTTCAAGACTGATTTTATGAAATTTGGTTAAGAAATGAGGAAGAAATAATAAAAAGAGTTAAAAGAGTTTGAGAGAGAAAAATGAAGAAAAATAGATGAAGTGAAAGAATGAGGGATATAAACATAGATATATGTATATATATGTCTTGAAAAGTCCAAAAGTGTTATTTAAGTCCCCGACCTATCAAAATCACGTTTAAGTCCAAAAAAGTTGATGCAAGTTCTTAGAAGACACATAAAAGGCCAGTTGGTGTCTTGAAATGAAAGTTCCCTAAAAACAAGTTTGGTTCCTAACCCATCAAAATTGAACATTAGTTCTTAAGTGGGTCAAACACCAATATAGCTTCCAGAAGGCATCAAATGGAATCAAATCATACCTCCAAGGCAGGAAGTTCTAACTAAAAGTACTCAAAAGTGGAAAATTATCGAATTAATCTAAAGTGGTAAATTGATTCAAAAATAGAAAATAGCTAGAATGAAGTCTCTGTAACTATAAAATCAACGGGCGTGGTTCCCAAATCAATAGACGTGGTTCCCAAATCAGTAGACATGGTTCCTAGATAGTAGGCGAAGTCCTTAACCTAAGCAGGTCAAGCCCTCAACTTAAACAGGCGAAGTCCTTGAAAATTCAAGTGGGCGTGGTCCCCATATCAAATCAACAATCAAACTTCGAGCTTATGAGGCTTGGCTTCAACAGCTCATAGAGATATCCCTTTGTTGTATCCTTGATATTATAATTTATCTCAATTTATTTAAATACATTGCATGCTTATAAACTTCAACAAACTAGGGGCAACTCTTAGCATCCTTTCTCGGATCTAGATATCGAGAAAATTATGAAAAACCTTATGATAAAAGTTACTGCCTTCTCAGGTCTCAAGAGATGAAGGACGAGCGAATCCAAGGTTAGGATTGAGGTTAATCTAACAAAAATTACTTTTTTAGAATCTATTTGGAGTTAATTGTCAATAAAATAAAGTTTAAGGGTTAAAATAATGGATTTTGCAAGTTTAGGGACTTTATTGTAATTTTTTGCCAAACTTTCCATGCATAGAGCTAATCGGCTTTACGTAGAGCCAATCGACTTATCATAGAGCCAATAGGCTTTGCGTAGAGTCGACCGGCTCTACAGTGCCGATTGGGGTTTTCTTGCTACGACGTTGTTTTTTGACATTTTGCATTTAGATACAGATTCTAAAAAGTATTTAACGATAATCATGAATTTCTAATGATATTCATTCAAATTTTAAAGGATTAATATTGGATATTTTTTAATTTATTTTTGAAAAACTAAAGATTATCTGTCTTTCTAGGGTTTTTTTTAAAACCCTACCTCTATAAACAGAAAAAGATGCCTAGGGTTAGGGCTAACAACAATAACAAGAGACAACAAGAAAAGACAAAAGTAACATAAGCTAATATCTATTTGGAAAAAGAAAGGAAAAGTTTACATTCATTAAGGATTTAGGTCACTAAGTAAGAAGGCCACTAAATAAGAACTAAGATTTGGAAACTTCTTTGAAATAGACGGAGGCTTTCTCAATACCATATCCAGCACTGAATTCCTAACCAATCTTCGATTCAACCGTTTCTTCATCTCCTAAAACTCACAACTACAATGACAACTGAGGGTTTTCCGACATGCATCCCTCATTATCAACATCACTCTAAACTAGTTTTCTTATTTTTTTATGGTTTTCCTTAGAAACATGATTACGATTACTTTTTTGTTTTATTTTTATGATTAATGTGATTAGATTTGGGTAACCTATTGCGAGTGGTGGTTTTGGGCGCGCACCCAAGTTTTTAGTGACTACAACACTGTAAGACTTTTCAACCTAATTGGGAACACGATAACTAGTCACCATGACTAGCGCAGAGATAGGAGTCGCCGCCCGAGTAATCACCGAGACACTTTTACTAAAGAGTGACGTTTCTCAGATTCCATAAGGAAACTTATACCACAAAATCCAGAGATGGATTAGGAAGCCAACTTCCTTATTTTTTTTATATTAGTCTTTAATCTTATTGTTTAACACATTTTTCCCTATAAACACAAGCACTTTATGCACAAGCATATCAAATTACACACATAATTCACCCAGGTCTAGCCCATTTAATTTAAGCGTAGCCCATATTGGAGTTGTTAGCCTAATTTACTAATTAATTATGTATGTAGCTCACTTAGTCTAGCCCAATTACACATTATACTTTTGATTTCCAACCTTTAGACCTAATGAACTACTTATTATGACAAGACCCATTCTGTGTGAACTTAATTCTAATAAAGTCCAACCCTAATTAAAATATGTCAAGGCCCACTAAATCTATTTCAATTTTAGAGTCTAAGCCCGATTAATGTTGATTAGCTTTTTTGGACTACAATGTTCATGTTGGGTCCAATTCTAACCCTAAGTTTATGTTGTCCGTTTTAATTAATCAATCATATAACACATATTTAATTAATGATACAGTAAGCAAAATAAATAAAACAAGATGCATAAAATAAACCTAACTATTACAATCTGACCTACAACTAAAACTGTAAAAGAAAAAGTCCTAAAAATACATCAAAGCTCGATAAAAGCAAAAAAAAAATCAAGACAAAATGTTGCACAGCCGATCGGCATTAGGCATTGAGCCGATCAGCTCTAGGAATTCCAGGCAGGTTGTGTGATTCGTCAGTATATTCCTCGCATTCTTAGAGCTGAATTTCACATGCATAGGGAGTAAAAAACATTAATTAGATATGAAAGAAATAAAATAGAAATAACAGAGGTCAATCGATTGATAAAAAATCCAAAACCTAATAAAAACCCTAGAAACTAGAAGTATAATAAACAAAAATACCAAATTAATAATGTAATTTTATTAAATATATTTAATTATTGAATAATAATGACAATATAAATCTAATCATTAATCAAATTCAAAATCCTAATTGGCAAAATTATCAGATTCAAAACCCTAGTGTTCTTATTATTAGTATTTCAAAATCCAATTAACATGTAGAGCCACAAGAAACTCTAATCATGTTTCTGAAAAAACAAACAACAAAAAGACAAAAAAAATAAAGAAACTAGATTACGATGATGATGGATGCATGTTTGGAAGAACCCTTAGGTTGTCACTGTAGTTGATGGTTCTGTGAGTCTTAAGTGATGAGGATGCAGTTGAATGAAAGACTGGTTGAGAATCCAATGTTTGAAAGAGGTTGAAAATCTTTTCTCGATTTAAAAAGTTTCCAAAAAAGATTCTTTCTTGGGTGGCCTTCTTTCTTAGTGACTTGAGTCTTCTGCCGAATAAAGAACGACAATAATTTTCTCTCTTGCTTTTTCTCTCTGAGTCTCCTCCGAGTGTCCTCTGAGTTCGTTCTCCAAAACCCTATATGTCTCTTTCTATTTTGAAACCCTAAAGGAAAGATATTTCCTATTATTTAAAAATAATAAATTGATAAATATCAAATTTAATTTTTTAAATTTAAATAGTTATGACTAAAATCCATGATTATTGCCAAAGATCTTATAGAATCTATATCTGGACGTAAAATCATTGAAAAAAACGACGTCAAAGTGAAGAAGCCCCAATCAGCAATCGGCCTTACAAAAGGAAAATTTAAGAAAAAATTTACTGTTCAGTCCTTGAATTTGTGAAATCCCTCGTTTTGAGCCTCGAACTTTTTTCTTAACAATTGAATCTAAATTGATTTTAAAAAGGTAATTCCAGCTGGATTAACCTCAACCCTATTTCTGGTTCACCCGTCCTTCATCTCCCGAGATTCGAGAAGGTAATCACTTTCATCATAGAATTTTCTGTATTTTCCTCGATATCTAGATCCAAAAAAGGGTTGCTAATAGTTGCTCCTGGTTTATCAAAATTTATGAGCATACACGTGTTTAAGTAAATTGAGACAAATCATAAATATCAAGGATATGAAAAAAGGATATCATGTGAGTTGTAGAAGCCACGCCTCATAAGCTCGAACTTCAATCGCTGATTTGATAATGGGGGCACGCCCACTTGAATTTTGAGGACTTTGCTTGCTTAAGTTGAGGGCTTCGCCTGCTTGGGTTGAGGACTTCACCTACTATTTAGGGACCATGCCCATTGATTTGGGATCTACGTCCGTTGAATTGATGATTGTAGAGACTTCCCTTTAGCTATTTTCCATTCCAAGATTCACCACTTCGGGTCAATTTAGTAATTTTCTATTTTTGGATACTTCAAGTTAGAATTTCCCATCTCTAGGTATGGTCTAATTCATTTTGATGCTTTCTGGAAGCTATACTAGTGTTTGGCCCATTCAGGGACTAAAATGTAATTTTGATGGATCAAGAACCAAACTTGCATTTTTTTTGCGAAAATTCCCCTTTGTGGTGTGCATTGGGCTTCTATATGTTTTCCGCAAACTTGTAACAACTTCTTGGACTAAAATATAATTTTGACAGGTCGGGCACCTAAATGATATTTTGCCCCTCCTTCTAAGACATAAGTAGCCTTATATCCATACTTCATTCACTTTATCCATTTTTCTTTACTTTTCTCTTAAAACCCCTCTTTGTTTTTCTTTGATTTCTCACCATATTCTTGTAACAAGCACCCATATGCTTATATCGGAATTCTTATTCTTTAATTTTTTGAAATTACTTCATAAGTAATAACACATTATGGTTTTTTTGAGCATTTGATTAATATCCAACAATCAATATCTAATTCTTAATCAAGCATCGACTATGAACAAAGTTTAGGAACGTATGTAATTAGAACCTCATCATTATAAACTCGCTTTTATAATTTCTCTTACATTTATATTTACATTTCATGGTGTTCATTTGTGACGGTTTGGATTATTCCTTGATAATACCTGACTACTCGTACCATTATAGTCAAACAATACCTTTAGTATAAATATATGCCATAATATGATGTATAAATTAACATTGATCATCTGACAACTCCTTGTCTTTAGGGCAATACTCTAACAATCTTCAACTTGCACTAAAGCACAATCAAAGCCAATCATCATGATATCCAATACTGAACTCTTTCTTATAATGATTATGTTCTTGCTAGATGAAATGGCTTTGTTGGAGGATCAATTTTTTTATCCTCAATGGGTATTTGTTCTATCTTTATATTTTATAATAAGTCATTTATTGGTAATGCTTCAATACAATATCTTAGATCGCAAATAAGACCTTGGTTCTTTAAAAATAGCTCTATTGTCTATCTAACTCTTTAGATCAATAAAACTTAAGAACCATACCTTATTCTTTGAAAAATAATATTAAAGATCCAAATATCTCTTATATATTGCCTCAAATATAATGAGATATATTGAGCTCAAGTTGTAAGAATGACATTTTTGGAACTCTTTCTAAACATTATGCCTTCCTTTTAAAAATGAAATGAATCTATCTTGTGAGTTTATTCTATGTGATTCACAATCAAAATCTAGAATAACCATACAGTCTAGTACATAACATAATATATGCACAAACAGAATATTATGCTTTCGCATAAATCATTCTATTAATCACCTCTTTCTTAATTAATGTTTATGGCACATATATTTGGAAAGAGATATATCATAAGAGATCGCCAAGAATCTTTCTTTGGTTCTTCCATGTTAAACCTTGCAACATATATGTCTATGTACCTGGAATTTAGAACATTCGTGCAGTTTGAAGCATTTATCTCTATAGATCTCAGTCCTAGAAAGTAAACTGCACGTTCTAACTCTTATAGATTTATAAGTTTTGGTAGACACAAGATAAAAAATTTATTACTTTCTTTTTATCTATTTGTCCATAACATACAATATTAGGAAACATTATTATACTCATACTAACCCTTCATATACACTTGTTTGTTCTATTTGGATTGATACTTATAATTATATTACTAATCAACCATTTGATTAAGTATGTAACTTATTAAGTTTTCTTTGCTCAATCTTTAGGAAAAGATTTTCATATTAGTTTTTCTCAAAAACTCACTTGCACCTTAATGGATTTTATCCATTTAGCTAGGTCCACCATAACTTGGTTAAACAATATGGTATTCATAATAAAATCTTGTAGCTAGATACCAGCTAAAAGAATTAATGTCATACACTATTTCTTAATGTAGTAGTCTCATCAATAATGAGATATAATATATATTCCATAAGAGATTTCCATTTCTTATAAATATGTTTTGTCCTACTACATACCAAAAATTGTGTATATGATTAGCTTAAGGTTGTGTATCTTATGCTAAGCACCTTTATTTGTTCTATTTTAATGTTAGTTTGTTTACTATCAAACTCCCACTACTTCTTTCAAAAAATTCATTTCTTGAAAGATAAAATATCCTAAATAAACACTTTTGTTTCAAGAGTATGATAATGTTGATATCCTAAAACCCTTTTGGATATCTTACAAACTTGCATTTATTAGATCAAGCCTTTCAACTTTGTCTAATTGTGTATGTTTCTCTTAAACATCACATACTACTCTATATCCTATATGATCATATCATAAATGGAACATATTATAACTAATAATTATAAGAGCATATATCCTAGGAGAAGGCTTGCAACACTCTTTATTGATCTAACTATGTCTCATAAAGTTAGGTTCCATCATCTTATGAAACTTTTCAATTTGAGTAATTGCAAGTTATAGACATTCTAGTTCCATATCATGATCTAATCTTGATATGATACTTTATCATAACTTTTCCTAAAAGCAATCATACATCATATGTATCGATTAGGAATTCGGCATGTGTGTCTTTCTAAAAAATAACTTGATTATAATATTAATTTTCATAAGATTTATAAGTTACATAAATTGTTTATATTACTTATTTGTCTTAATATCAATAATGTAATCCTTATGCCTATTTAGGATTGCTTTAGGTTTCTTACAATAGGAATTTATTTTTTATTTTTATACAACCTTTTGTATGAGTTTTTAGAAACATAAATCATTTAACTAAATAAAGGCAACAATTGCATAATATTAAATAAAATAGTAACAACAATTGTTCTAGAAAAAGAATTAATAACAATTATTAAATTTTTTATAAGGAAAACAAAAATAATAACTAAACTAAATGGCAACAATTGCCTTCAAACTAGTGTATTCTTTCTTTTCAGAATTAAAAGCTTGTTCTTGCTTCTTATCTGTCAAAGCAGCAAGATAAACCTTGCAGCTCCTTCACCAATGTCCTTTATTTCTATAATGGTGACACTTTTCTTTATCCTTGATGACACTTTTCTTTATTCTTGTTGACACCTCCAATAGCCTCTAAGGCTTTCTTGGGCTTCTAGGCTTTCTATCATATCTTCTTCTTAGACTTACTCTTAGCAGTCTTAGAAGGTTTTGTCATTAGAATAACTTCCTTTTGCTTCTTTATGGTGCCCTCTGCAGTCTTTAACACATTAATAAGTTCAATATCATAGTATCCAATTTATTTATATGAAAGTTCATAATAAACTACGAATAACTATTAGGTAGAGATTGCAAAATTAAGTCTATACTTAATTCATAGTCCATCACAAAACCAAAACGCCTTATATGTTCAATATGTTCAAGCATTTTTAGTCAATGTCCATTCACAAATGCACCTTCATCCATCTTGCATCGGAACAATTTCTTTGAGGTCTTATAGTCTGAGCATCCATATTCTTATGTTGTCTTTGTAGTTCAGAAATTATACTTCCTAATATCACACAAATAACTTCGTCATCATCTTCTCGATGCTTTTTGTACTCTTGGACTATCTCCTCGGATGCATATGCAGTAGGGATACGCAACAGAGGTGTATCTAGCACATAAAGTTTCTTTTCTTGTTTGAGAACAATTCTCACTTTGCAATGCCAATCAAAAAAGTTCAGCTCAATAAGCTTGTTGGTGTCAAGGATAGTATGCAAAGATAGATTGCCACTCATCTTTTCTTACAACCTTTCAATATAAAGATAAAAAAATATAAGTTAATTTATATAACTAATAAAGATCTTGTAACCAGTTACTTATGCTTGAACTATTTTTCGATATATATTAATAGCCCTTACTATCAATTCAGGATGCTAACAATTTAGCTATCCTAGTGGGCTAGAATTTCATCTATTTTAATATGACATTGAGTGACTCAATAAAGCATATATTAGAATAAATTAGGTAGACGACTATTTATCAACTGTATTTTTATACAACTTCTAGATCAATTAGGCGACAATGATATTTGTCTAAACATATTTTATGATGCTCCAAATATCATATATATTTCACCTAATTCATGCCTCTATCTTCATATAACCATGAGTGACTCATCCGATTTATATACAATAATTAGGACCTATCAATTAAAATAGAGAACATATCTAGGTAATAGGCAACCTTAGGTGACACAACAAATTGACCTATGAACAAGGCTCTCTTTGCTATTTTAATAATGGAAGGCAACTTAATCATGTTCTTAACATGTGAATTAATATTGAACGAGGGATTTGTTATTAAGCGGTGATTAACGTCTTATGCTTTGGCATGAAAATACAAATATTGAATATAAGGAAATCATGCTTTGGCATGATCGTGCATGTATCATACATCATATATATAGTATAAGCTAAGTATGCCGAACTACTATAGATGATTATGGACTTTATAAATTATTTATCTCGCGCAATCGAACATAACTAGATGGTCAAAACCTAGGTATTACTTTCATGATCTTTAAGTCTTGAAGCAATATCCCCTTCCTCTCCATTTGGTAGCATATCTCCATCTGAATTATAAAATAAAATTATGTCTAACTAATTTAAAACTATATAATCATTACATAAGATTTAAAGAAACCTTGAGTTACATTTAAGGGGAGTTAGATGAGAAAATAATTTTACAACCCAGAGAAAATAAAAAAAGGCAAGAAAACACAATTCTTATTTCAAAACTACCAAATTAAGATATTCAACACAATCACATTAGTATTTATAGTCCATAACCATCCATCATACCAAATATAATCATATTATAAAAAGCATATAAAAGAATCAAGATAGCATAATTCAAATTATTTGATCATTGCATGCAATTAGGACTAAATGGGATATGAAAAATTAAAATAATTAAATCATATTTAAAAATAAAAAAATTTCCTTATTTTAGAGTGTGATTTTCAGTCAGAATAAAAATTAGGACATAAAGTCAACCTTTAATCAAACAAACTTTATTAATCATAGTCATACTAGTCAACCAAGATTTAATCTTAGTTGAAGAAAGTTGTAGAGAATTAAAATTAATTAAATAATATCTAATTAATATTAATTCCCTTTAAAATATTCTTAATTTTAATTTTATGTCATTTTAGGATACAAAGTCAAATATTAAGACATAAAGTCAAAACTTATGTATTAATTAAGACAAACAACCTAGTCATACCAGGATACTAAGATATAAGTCCTAAGATAGCATAAATTAATGAGAAGTTAAATTAATTAAATCAAATTTTTTAAAAAAATTCCCCTATAATTTATGTAACTTTGGCCATGTCTAAATTTTAGGACAAAAGTCAAACTTTTGTCCTAATTTAGATAACTTCCTATCCAATTAGGATTTTAAAATTAAAAGTCATTATCCTAGAGTATTAATAATACTTGTATTAGTTAAAACAACTTTTTAATTAATCTTCTAATCATATTAGGACAAGTAATTATAATCCTAAGACAACTAGAATATGTCTTAAGACACGGGGTCACATGCTAACTAGGATACTTCATCTAGAATTTCCTATAAATAAGGACACTCCTTATTTAACAAGATTTAAAGATCTAACAAGGCTAATTAATCACATTAATTCCAGAACTAATTAAGGTCATCAAGATTCATCAAGATCCATCATCAACAAAATCAAATCTTATATCAAACAATTCAAGATAATCAAGATTCACATGGAAATCATTAAGAAACAAAGTAACTATGCAAGGAACATGATCAAGATTGCTTCAAGAACTCATCTTATGCATGATCTAGATCTGATGTTCTTTTTTAGAGACTCTAAAAACTTCCCGATTATAAGTTATATCCCTTAGGATTCATATGTAATAAGAATTACCCAAAAATTTGAAGTATAGCTATAGGAACCAACAAAATCACTAAAACAACCCAAAAATTTTAAATTTGCATACTTATGATTAATTATCTATTATGCTACCATTATGAATAAATTAATCAATGGAAGCTCTGATACCATTATTGGAAATTGATATTAAAACATAAGGAAAGGCGTAACAAAAATAATTTAAACTTTTTCTCAATTCCTATCAAGGATCTTATTGATTAAAATAGTCATAACACACAAAATAAGCAAAAGATGGAAAAGGCTTATAAGGAGTTTTTGGCCAATCCAAGGAGTCCTTACTTTATTGATTCTTAATTCTTTAAGAATGATTTATGCACTTTAAATCTACTCAAGTGATCAGGCTCTTTTAGTGATCCACACAAGCTTCTAAGCAAATATCTCATTGAACCAATTTTAGGAGATTGCGAAGAGATGTTGGAGATTGAATGCTAGTTCCAATAAAGGGGAATGAATTAATTAATCTTATTAATTGATTCACCTAAGATATATATCTCATAGAATAAATTTTTCTTTCTTAGATGTGACACCATCCTTCAACCATTACCCTTGTTGCCCCATATGCATCTCTTTCTATATATGGCCTTTAATCAAAGTCCTTAAATGTTTAGGATCTCTATAAAATCCTAACTTACTTTAAGTTGGGTTTGTTTTCTTAAATGGACTTTAATTAAAATAAGAACTAATCCATTGATAATAACCCATCATAGGCCCATTATACAAGGTCCATTAGCTCTTAATTAATTAACCTTTAATTAGGCCTAATATACATGAGCTTAAGCCAAAGCTTAAAGCCTCATTTAATCCTCACTTAAAGCCTATTTGTGTGTGACTCTAAAGGTTGCTAACATGTTGGCAATAAATATGGATTATGAATTAAACTCTTTTAATTCAATGTTAATTCTCTAATGTAACTTAATCCATATTCGTAAATCATGATTGGTATCTAGCAAAGTATCATGACCACCTAAATGTGTAAGAATGATTAAAGTGCTTTAATCAACCTTGTAATGAATAATCTTACAATGTAATTCAATCCTTTCATTGTACTTTTATCCAAATTGATTCATAAAGTATGGATGCAAGTGTCAACTCTATAATTGAACCAATCATATTTGTTCTTGATAATTGCATATAACATTTTGAATAAGATTTATGAAACACTTTTCATAATCTTCATTCATACAACCTTGGCCAAGGATTTCAATGTTAAAGCATATTAACAATCAATAGGATAAGGTCTTATGGCATATTACCTTGGGTAATAAATTCTTTATTAATAACTTATTATCTGCATATAGCTTTTAATATACCCAATGACTATCCCTTTAGCTCTCCATGGATAAGAGAACATACGATAGTATCAAAGTATAATAATCCTCACATAAGATAATACACTATTATCTCAAGTATAAGGATCACGTGTTACATGATTGTCATAAGAGTATTATCCATAGACACTTAGTATTCCATATAGACTACTTGTAAGGTCGTGGTCAATGAACTTGCTCTTGTAACAAGCACCCATATGCTTATCTCAGAATCCATATTCCTCAACCTTATGAGATAGATTGCTTACTTCATAAGTAAGTGATAACTCATTATGGTAGTCTCGAGCATTTTGTCATAAACTGATTTTGGGCCCGTGACCAGCGCTAATGAATGGGTAGGTTTAAGGCCTTTGAAACCCGTAGCACGCTGAACTAGCCAAAAATCCAGATAATCGCATGCATGAATATATACTACTTAAATAAACCAACAATTCATTCTCATATCATCACACAGTTAAATTAATTCTTCAACTAGGTGACTAGAAATTTTTCCATAATCTTTAACAGACTAAGATAATATGTATAGTACTAAGTCCACTACTGTAGAAAGTCTAGAATTCCTAATAATATGAAATACAAAGTTAGGATTTAATTACAATAAGCCCGAAGAGGAAAGGAAGTCGGGCTGCAACAAGGAGTCGGCGGAGAACCTAATTGTCACCTAAAAAATCTAAATTGAGACCATCAGTCTCGGGAGTGAGTTAAAATCATATACTCAAAATTAAAGCAACTGTAAATATAAAATAACTATTTAATAGTATAGAATATCACAAATAATAAATGCATGTCATATCGTAATTTTTAAAAGAAAAATGCAATTTAACATATATGGGACGAGCACTTCAGCAGAACCCTAAACCTCAAATTCTAGTAGCCTTTCGGCTCTCTTATTCCAATAAGACTGGCGCCTAAAGAGCAAAGCTCGACCAAGATCCTTATATCCAGCCTAGTCAATTAATCTCTAATACAGTCGACGCCCAAAGAGCAATGCTCGACCAGGGACCTTCCTCCGGCAAATCAAAATTCCTATAAGCCTAGAGAGTTGTGCTCGACTACGGCACATTGCAAAAGTATTCCACTTCTACCTATCTCGGATTAATATTAGTGCACACGCGGTCTTGATGTAACCCATCAGGTGGCATGTTCTACTGCCGTTTTATCCCGAGCCACAATATATTTTTAGCATCAATAAAAATTTAAGTAACATGATACATAAAAATTTATAATATTTATAATACTTAAACAACAACAATAGTAACGATAATAAAAATAATAATAATAATAATAATAATAATAATAGTTGAGACGAAAATAAAGGTGATTTCATAAATAGTAATAATAATAATAAGAATAATATTAATAACAAAAATTATTATCAATATTATTAATATTAGTAGTAATGAAGATAAAAATAAATTTAATAATACTTATACTATGAAAATAACCATATTAATTATTCATTTAAGACTTTCATCAAAATGCAGATATGACATAAGCGGAAGAATATATGATTCTAGCTTACAGTTCTGCGAAGTTCTGGTGTCTGCTCCTATGCTTCAGATGGAGCCGGCTGGACTGACGGATTATCTATTCATGAAAATAATAGAATTAATAAAATATCCATAAATCTTCCTATGCCTAGACTCCTAGATTAGACTGCTTAAGGAATTCCGACTCAGAAATTTTACCGAAAATTCGGCAAAATCTCCCTTAAAATATGGATGTTTAGCCCTTACACCTCAAATATTCCACAATTATTTAACAGGAGTCGGACCACCAAACTACATTATTTTTCCTAACTTTGCCATACAATCCAATCACAATACAATAATTGACAATCCGACAAAATAATATTATTTCACGATACATCACACAAATATGTTCCTCACATTTAATTAAATTAATCACAGCCCCAATTTACACAACAAGGTAGTAATTTCTTCTATAATTAATCTGTAGTATTTTTAAGATCATGATATTAATTAACTAAATAATTTAATTAATTATTAATAACTAACAATTAATGCACCAAATATTTTCTAATAATTTTAAATAATTTTGAAGGTCTAAATAAAATTATACCAAGCTGAAACCTGAAATTTTGCGAGTCCGAAAAATACCGGGGTCCGAAAGCCAGTACTGCCAACGGTGTCGGATTTCGAATCTGAAAACGCTTATAAGAAGCTTGAGTTTTAAGGAGTTCAAAAACACCAAAATCACCACCTAGCCCTTGTCGAAAATCGCTAGATCACTGTGAGAAGGGAGTTGCTCTAGTGAGACTCTTCTAATGCTGCTAGCGGAGGAAAAACGACGGGGAGGAGCGGGCTTTAGGTTATCGATGATGAGGAGCACAATTCCAGCGTTAGATTGGTGAAAGGATGGTGGCAAACGGTCATTCTAGCGGCGGTAGAAAGGGAGGAGCTTTCCTTCCTCCAACTTGTCATCGGCAGCAAGAAAGAAGAAAAAGGAGGCGACGCCAGCGAGGGAGGGGGAAGAGGAAGGAGCTTGCGGCGACTAGGAAGAAGGGGCGGGCGACGGAAATGGAAGGGAGTGGGGGGAGAGGATGTGGCATTGAGTAGAGAGAAGAAGAAGGATAGGTGATTTTTCTTGTAATAATATATTTTTTTAAAGTAAAAGATGAAAAAATGCAAATAAGTCCCCCTTCCTAAAAAGTTGCTACAATGACACCCCCTATCTAAATTATTTTTATTTTTTGTTTATTTATTTATACATATATAATAAATAAATCATCAATATTTAATGTAACATTAATCTCAATTTAAATAGAAATAAGTATTTTAAATAAAACTAATGTGAATGTAAATAAAATTGACTACTTTTTTACAATCATAGATCTAATTTCAAAATTTACCAAATTACCCCTGATAAAAATTAAAGCAATTAAAATTTAAAATCACGGGTATTACAATTTAATCAATATCCAACGATCAATATCTAATTCTTGATTAAACATTGACTATGAACAAAGTTTAGGAACGTATATAATGAGAACCTTATCATTCTAAACGCGATTTATAATTTATTTATACTTATGTTTACATTCCATTGTGTTTATCTCTAAGAGTTTGGATTATTCCTTGATAATACCTAACAAATCATACTATTAGAGTCGAACAATGCCTCTAGTATAAATTTGTGCCATCAATATGATGTATAAATTAACATAGATCATCTTACAACTCCTTATTGTTAGGGCATACTCTAGCAATCTCCCTCTTGCACTAAAGCACAATCAAAGCCAATCATCATGGTATCCAATACTGAACTCTTTCTTATGATGATTATGTTCTTGCTAGGTCAAACGGCTTTATTAGAGGATCAATTTTTTTTATCCTCAATGGGTATTTGTTTTATCTTTATATTTTACTAATAAGTCATTTATCGGTAATGCTTCAATATAATATTTTAGATCGTAGATGAGACCTTGGTTTTTAAAAAATGGCTCTATTGTCTATCTAACTCTTGTTGTCTAAGTATTTCCTTTGTGTTTTCAATTTTTTCGACCCAATCCTCCTCGATTATCGAAATTGGAGGAGGGGCAGCCTTCCCACTGTCCTAAGGGCACTCATATCTGTAGCTTATCCACCATTGCCACTTATGAGGCACGTCCTACGATGATGTTGGACACGATCCCTAAGATTATACCGTTTCTTCCATATTCGACTGTGTCATACTAGAGCCCTTCCAATACTATAAGAGTTGAGCCTTGGGTAAGGATAACAAGTGTCCTTCCTTGTTTCGTCTCCCCACTCAAGAGTCTATGCGATGAAGGATACTTACTCATGACTCATTAATTATGAGTGATGGTTAGCTAGTGTCGTAATTTCAAGGTTTAAATGGAGCCAAAAAACCATTAATCGATGCTATCAAGGCTATTGGGACTAAAGGAACAATGCAAATCATGCATGAATCACTCATTAAATAATAAAATTAACGACCAAGATACATTAGAATCAGCTTCTCTTATCCCCAACGAAGTCGCCACTATGGACAGTGGTTTCCGACACACACCCAAGTGTCTTTAGCGACTAAGGCACTACAATACTTTACAACCTAAAAGGAACACGCTAACTAACCATAGAGACTAGCGCAAAGATTTTAGAGTCGCCACCCGGGTAATTCACCGGGATATTTTTACTAATTGAGTGATTTTTCTCGACTCCATAAGGAAGCTTCGCCACATCCAGAGATGGAGTCGCAAACTAACTTCCTTATTTATGTATCTTTGTCTTTAATTTTATTGTTTAGCGGGCTATTCCCTATAAACATGTGATGTGCATCATTTTATACATGTTTATATGCCCAATTACTTACATTTTTGTGCATAGTTATCTTATTTTATGCCAGAATCACCTGTGTTTTGGTTCCTTTAATGTTTCAGGTGATTATCGATGGACAATATCAGTAATCGAGGGAAATACGCGCAATTACGGACCAAAATTCATCAAAATTGGGCAAGACTAACATTCCAAGGTTGAGCACGGCCTGGACTCTGGTCGTGCTGAACCATCAACACTTGACCCTCAAGAGTGCCATTTTGGCACAGTTTTCGAGGCCACCACGACCCTGGTGGCTTAGCACCAGCGAGGGCATGACCAAGAAAAAGCCTTAAGTTGCGGGACGCGGAGGTCCAGCATGGCCCGGGGCTTGACCATAGCCGTGCTGTAGAGATTTATATAGGAAAATGCAATTTATTGAGTTAAGGTTGGATTTTCTGACTTGATTTTACACATACATGCACAAGCCATCTTTTTTCAGACTTCAATATTCGACTTTAGGAGACTATTTCATCTATTGAAGGAAGGATTACATTGGTTTTAACATCAAATTGAAGATCAAGAGTAGATTTGGAGGTATTCAAGAGGCAATTTAGGGTTCATCATTCAGAATTGGGAATTTAGGGTTTTTCATCCAACTTGAAGAAGAAGGGTGTACATGCTTTCAATTTACTTTTCTAAAGTTGTTCTTTACTTTGTGTTGCTTATTAGTATGAGTAACTAAATTTGTTAAACGCATTGAGGTTCCTATGTTGTTGGATTGCTTTTAATGTTTATGAGACTTTGAATATCAATGCTTGTCTCTTCTTACTTTTATTATTAATGAGAAATCACATTATTCATGAGACATTGTGAGTTATGGTGTTTAGATTGCTTTATGTAATTGAGAAGTTCATTTAGTAATTGGAAATTTGAATAGCAAGAACTGGTTAATGATCACTTAAAGATAAGGGTAATTGACTAGCCAGATTAAGAATTGACAAAGCTTAATAGAGGCGGATTAAAGCTTAATGCTAATTTAATAATCGATCGTTAGGAAAAGATTCCAACGTTAGATTCTTAGGTTTAGGAATTTGATTATCTCGAGAGGGAAACCGAATTCAATTAAAAATTCATCCACGGGTAATTACAATTAGTAATCAATATAATCTCTACCTTCACTAAAATCCAACTAGCTTAGGTCCCCTTGGGTTTGCTTTTTCCTTTGATTGTTTCACGAAATCCTTTCAGTCTGTCTGACATTTAGATAATTAGTTGCTTACATTTAATCATAGAATAGCAACTTCATTGATTTTGTTAGTGTTAGATATCATAAGACGCTGTAGTAGTTCTACGATCACCCTTGCCCGAGAATACGACCTTGATACTCACTGTTAGTGCTAGTCTGCATCGATAGGTTCATTGCCTTAGATTGTAGCTACATAAATAGCTTATCAAGTTTTTGGCGCCATTGCCGGGGAACACTTTTGTGTGGAGTAGAGTGAATTTGTGTTTGCGTTAATCTAGCCATTTTTATTTTCTATCTTTTCATTTTTTATATATATTCTTTATTATTGTATTTATTCATGTGTTCTTTGGTTGCTGCCTTTCCATTTCAGGTAGTTTATGACCAGGAGCTCTAATCCTACTCTTATAGACCCTCTTGCTGAACCAGAGCGATCCTTCCATTTGTTGAAGAAGTGTATGCAAGAAGAAGAGGAGGCGCGGATAGAGTTTGAAGCCCCTGTGAATAGACCAGCAAGGATGGGAGACAACAACCGGGTTGTGGATGAAGCTAGGACAATGTATGAGTTTGCTAGACCTTCTCTTGAGGGGACACAGATGAGTATATTGCGACCACCTGTGGCGGCCAACAAGTTCGAAATAAAGCCAAAGGTTATACAAATGGTCCAAAATAGTGTACAATTTGGGGGACTGCCGAGCGAGGACCCAAACGCTCACATCGCCAACTTTTTCGAGATCTGCGACACCTTCAAGATAAATGGAACAACTGATGATGCCATTCGATTGAGGCTGTTTCCTTTTTCTCTGAGGGACCGAGCGAAAAGATGGCTGCAGTCACTCCCAGCGAACACTATTATGACATGGAGATCATTGGTTGAAATTCTTTTAGATAAGTATTTTTCTCCTACTAAAACTGTTAAATTGAGAAATGATATATCTTCTTTTGTGTAGTTCGATGATGAGAGCATGTACGATGCTTGGGAGAGGTACAAAGATTTGCTCCAGTGTTGCCCCCACCACGGACTACCAATATGGATGCAGGTCCAAACCTTCTACAGCGGTTTAAACCTTGCTACTAGGCAGATGGTAGACGCTGCAGTAGGTGGGGCCCTGAGCAGTAAGATGCCAGAGCAGGCGTAAAATCTGATAGAGGAAATGGCCATAAATAACTACCAACTGCAATCCTCTAGGAGTCGGCTAGTCAAGCAAGGTGTAGTCAACCAGCTAGACTCCACAACAGCCTTGGCAGCTTAAGTGGAGCTTCTGACTAAGAAATTATACTAGCTTCAGATGCCGGTTCATGCAGCCCAGAAACGCTGCGGGTTTTGCAGTGGCCCGCACTACGGTGCAAACTGTAATACGGGAGGTATGTTTGCTTCACCTTCTAATTCTTTATCTTCTATTGTTTCTGCTAGACCTGTTCATGGGCTGGGCTTGGGCCGGGCCTGACTTTTTTTTGAACAAGCCCGAGCCCGCCCAAGCCTGAAGATTTTTTAATATCTCTCTACCTAAGCCCGAGCCCAAAATTTTTTAAAAAGCCCAGCCCGGCCCAGGCCAACTATTAAACCTCTGTTCATTGGCTGGGCCTGGGCGGGCTCGGGCCGGGCCTGACCTAGCTCGGCCGACAATTCAACACAAATATTCAAAATTTAAACCCAATTTCAACACAAATATTCAAAATTTAAACCCAATTTCAACACAAATATTAAAAATTTAAACCCAATAATCATGTTCATCATGATAATAAAGATACAAACATCAATTAATATTTTTAACCATCTAAATAAAACTCCAAAAACTGAAATAAAAGAACAATAATATAGATGAAAACTCCTTCAAGGCAAATTCACATTTCCTACAAAACAAAAAATATTTAAATTAATAAATATTTTATATAAATAAAAATAACTAGTAGGCTAAATCAATATATAAATAATAAACTTACCTAAAAATCCATAATTTCAGTTTCTTCTTCACCATTAATATCACTAATATCATCCTAACTTGAGCTATCAGATTCAAATTTAATCTAGACAAAAATTCACAAAAAAAAAAAATTAGTCAATTATAAAACTTAATTTTGAAAATAAAATTCAGAAAATAGATTGAATTATAAATAAACAACTTTTATTACCTTCCGCACGAATCCAATCCTTGAGATAATTTAAAGCTTGAACCGTCTTAGAATTAAGAGAACTTCTAGAAGCAGTAATGATCTTATTTCCAATGCTAAAAGCGGATTCCGAAGCAACACTTGTAACTGGAATTGATAAAACATTGCGTGCCATTTTTGAGAGTTCGGGATATCTCATTGAACTTTTATTCCAAAACTCCAAAACATCCAAATCTTCAGCCAAATTATAAGTTAGTTCCTCAAAATAAAGATCTAATTGTGACTTACCATGTATGGTAGTTGTTTCACCCAAAAATTCTTTATAATCTTCAAATTGCTCATCCCCTATGTCACTAACAAAATTGCCACCACTTGATGGTTCCTCATCTGAAGTTCCAACACTAGAACTAGTTTCTTGTCTATACTCATCAAAGAACTTACAAAGGGTAGTCACAACTTTCTCTACCATCTCATCCATTTGGTCTTTCCTATATATTTTACCATAACAATACTTCAAAAAATTAATTTTGCATATAGGATCTAAAAGTGCAACACAACTCAAAATTCCATTATAATTAGCCCAATATTTGTCAAATTTAGGTTGCATAGCCTTAGCAGTATTGCATAGAAGGTGAGATGGCTCATTTGCAACTTCTAATAACTTTGAACGAATTTTCCACACTCCTCTAAAAAATAAATTTGAAGTAGGAGTGTTATGAGCCGAAAACATAATTGTCACTTCATAAAACACCTTCAAAAATTTATGAATCATATAAATATATTTCCATTCAATTTTTGAGATTTTATAAGATCTAAGTACATGACTTCTACTCCCAAAATAATCAAACACATTCTTGTAGTAAAGAGTATTATCAAGCATTATATAAGTCGAATTCCATCTCGTAGGACAATCAAACCTAAATCTTCTCCTAACATCTAAGTGAAAACTTTTCTTTGCAACATCAAAAAACTTTTTTCTACGTATCTGTGATTTATCAATATACTTCATAATTTCTCTGATCTTATTAATAATATCACTGATACTATCCAAACCCGATTGTACGATTAAGTTTAAAATATGAGCACAACAACGGATTTGAAAAAACTCTCCATTACATACAAGAAACTCTTTTATTGCGAGACGACCATTAAGGATAGAAATCATAGTATCATTGTAAGAAGCATTATCAGCAGTGATTGAAAATACTTTATGCTTTAAATTCCATTGAGATAAGAATAAGTCAATCTCATCAGCTATGCACAAGCCGTCATAAGGTGGAATTAATGCTCTAAATCTCAAAATTCTCTTTTTGTAGTTTCCACTTATCATCAATAAAATGAGCAGTAATGCAAATATCCTCAACTTTTGTATGTTGACTCTTCCAATTATCAGTTGTCAAACAAATTTTACTAGGAGCATTGAAAATCATTTCTCTAAGGTTATCCCTTTCTTTCACATACAAAGAAAGAATGTCTCTTTTAAGAGTATGCTTACTATATGCTCTAATTGAGGACACGCCTTACACAACATGCACCTAAAACCCTTTTCTTCCACAATAGTAAAAGGATGAGAACCTTCAACAACAAACATGCTAATGCAATGGCACAATCCATCATGATCAAATTTATAATTCTTTATAGAATTACTCCCATCAGTTAATACTTCACTACCTATAAGAAATTGTTTAATATATGCATTTCCATGTTTTTAGCATTTAGTTAAATGACACCTTAAATGTGATGTTCCATTTTTTGTAGCAGCACCCAAAATAGACTTACAGTGCTTACATTTCATTTTGGCTTCATCTCCATTTGTATCGTTTCTGATTACCTCAAAATGTTCCCAAACAAATGAAGTAGTCTTTGCTCGCTTTTTGGAAACTTCATATTCTGCAAAGCCATCCTCAATGGGCTCTTTATCTTTGTCATTTTCGGGTACTATGGAATTTTGTTCTTCAGCCATGAACTAAATTTTAATCTGCATTACGTAAAAAAAAAACAGAAAATATTAGATTTCCATTTAAATAATTAAATATAAATTTCAGTTTATAATCCACCAAAGAAATTAAAAAAAATCTAACAAAATTTGTTGTTTTGTTGCCTGTGTCTTCTCTGCTTAAGTAGCCATTAGTAATAATACTATGATTCTAAATTATATATAAGAAAAAAGAAGGACACAGGCAGCAACTCCTTTTGTACAACAGCAACAATAGGTATTCGTATTTTGAGCTTTTGAACTTTGTTTATCTTCTTTTTTCTGATAACTGTAGATTGTAGTTTTTTGTGGCTTAGATCATTATTGCAGTTATTTGTAGATTGCGGCATATTCATAATCATGTCTTGTTTTTCAACAGCATAAATAAATGCGAATTTTATGAAATTCAAAACACACATTAAGATCAAAGATTGGAATAAACAAAATTATAGAAAGAAGAATTCTGAAAAAAAGGAAGGTAAAGTTACCAAAGTTATTTTACAGAAAGAGTTGTTCTTTTTCCTATTGCTGGATTAGCCTACCTTTCCTCAATAAGGAAAGTAGCTCAGATGAATCTATTTTGGCTTCAACTCCTTAGTCAGAGTAGGAACCATCATCACAGTTAGTAGGCAAAGGCACAACAAACAAATGAAAGGAGAGATGTAGTAGCGAAGTAGTGGCGAAGATGGAGACGGAGAAGGATTTGGTTGGACGAAGATGGAGACAGAAAAGGAGCCGGAACAAATTTACAACTGTAGAAATGAAAGGAGAGATGTAAGCGGCGAAGATGGTATGCTGTTTACAGAGTGCATATCTCGCATAATTGTCCCAAATTTTAGTTACATTTAGGTTTTTATTTTTATTTATATATTATTAATAACAACAAAACTATAAATAGAAATAATAACTAGCTAAGTGGTATAAGGCACTTAATTATAAGCAGAAGGTCACAGGTTCGAGTGCTGAGTATGACATATTTTTTTCTAACTAAACTAGACATCGGGCCGGGCTTGAGTTTCTATATAAATCCCAAGCCCAGCCCGAGGAGTACGGGCTTTTCGTGGGTTCGGGCTGGGCCGGTACCCAGGCCCATGAACATGTCTAGTTTCTACTGACCTTGAATAGGTAGACTACATGGGTAATGCACCTAGATAGCAGAACAACCCATACAACAATACATACAACCCTGGTTGGCATAATCATCCAAACTTCGGTTGGAGAAACAGCAACGCCCAGGGTCCACCAGGCTTTCAGAGACTGCATTAGCAGCCACCACAACAGTAGTAGCAGGCCAGACAATCACAGCTTCCTCCGCCAGCCGAGAAGAAATCCAACTTGGAGGAGCTAATGATGAAGTTTGTCACGTCAACTGAGATGAGGTCCAGTAGACCGACAGTGCTCTTAGAAATCAGCAGGCGTCCATTCAGAACTTGAAGAGTCAGATTGGGCAGATTTCTAAGATGTTGTCTGAGCGGCAACATGGATTGCTCCCCAATACTATAGAGTCAGACTCGAGGGAGCATTGCAAGGCTATCATTTTATGATTAGGTAAACAGTTATCTAACTCTTTACCATTAGTTGATGATGATAATGTTTCCATGCAGGACAAGCTAGCTAGGAAGGAGCCAGAGCCAGAGGTGATAGAAGCAGAGAAAGTGGAAGACAGGCATAAGAGCCCTGTGAGAGAGTACCAGCCACCGGTCCCCTACCCTGCTTGACTTAAGCAGGAAGGTTGATAAGCAGTTTGGTAAGTTCCTTGACTTGTTTAAACAACTGCGTATTAACCTACCTTTTGTTGAGGCTATTTCACAGATGCCGAAGTATGCCAAGTTCTTAAAGGAAATTTTGAGCAACAAAAGGAAGCTGAAGGACTTGGGACTAGTAAATTTGAATGAGGAATGTTCAACTATTCTTCACAATAAGCTACCACTCAAAAGGAGAGATCCAAGGAGTTTTACTGTTCTCTGCAGGATTGATGATTTGCCTATTAATGGTGCATTGGCTGATTTAGGAGCTAGTATTAATTTGATGCCCATTAGTTTGTTTGATAAGTTAGGTTTAAGTGAACCTAAGCCCACTAGGATGAGCATTCAGTTAGTTGATAGGACTGTTAAGATTCCTAGGGGTATTATTGAGGATGTGCTTGTTAAGGTAGACAAGTTTATTTTTCATGTTGATTTTGTAGTTATGGACATGGAAGGTGAGAGTACTGTGCCTTTGATCCTAGGTAAACCTTTTCTTGCAACATCTAGGGCTGTTATAAATGTTTGTGATGGAAAGCTTCAGCTTAGGGTAGATGATGAGACCATTACCTTTGACTTAGTTACTACTATGAGACATTCTTTAGACCATGACGATGATGTGTTCTATGTGGATATTCTGGATTACGTGGTTGAGTCTCATTTGCAGGAAATATTGCTTGATGATCCTTTGCAGGTAGCATTACAAGAAGAGGAGGAGGAGCTTTCCAACGAGCAAGTATTGGAGTAACTCGCTAGTTTGTTGGCTACGGAGCCTAGCTGTTCTACTGACCCTTTTCTTTCTCTTGATAGGTCAGGAGTGCAGAAAGTAAAGTCTTCTTTCGAGGACCCCCCGACCTTAGAATTGAAGGAGTTACCTAAGCACTTGAGCTATGGATTCTTGGATGAGGAAGGAAAGTTGCCTGTGATTATTGCAGCAGATTTGACACCTGAGGAGCGAGTAAAGACACTAGACTCTCTCAAAAGGTATAAAAAGGCTTTTGCTTACAAGGTTGTTGATATTCCTAGGATCAATCCTAGTTTCTGTTCTCACAAGATATTTATAGAGGATAGCTATAGACTAGTAGTTCAGCAATAAAGGCGGCTTAACCCGAACATGAACGAAGTAGTGAAAAAGGAGGTAATTAAGCTCTTTGATGCAGGTTTGATTTATCCTCTTTCTGACAGTTCTTGGGTGAGCCTTGTACAGGTTGTGCCAAAGAAAAGAGGCATGATAGTAATTCGCAGTGAGAAGGATGAGCTGATACCCACACTGATGGTTACAAGATTCCGAGTTTGCATTGATTACAGGAGGCTTAATGATGCAACTGGGAAGGATCACTTCCCTTTTCCTTTCATTGATCAAACGTTAGAAAGATTGGCAGGACATATATTTTACTGTTTCGTTGATGGTTTTTCCAAGATATTTTCATATTCCAATTGCACCTGAAGACCAAGAGAGAACGACTTTCACCTGTCCCTATTGGACTTTTGCTTATAGACGGATGCCTTTTGGTCTATGCAATGCGTCGGCTATGTTTCAGCAGTGTATGATGGCCGTTTTTTGATGATATGATTGAGGAGTCGATGGAGGTATTTATGGATGACTTTTCTATTTTTGGTAATTCCTTTTCTCACTGTTTGGCAAATTTAGAACGCATGTTAGCTAGGTGCATTGAGGCTAACTCGGTGCTGAGTTGGGAAAAATGTCATTTTATAGTGAGAGAGGGAATTGTTCTAGGGCATAAGATTTCACATGCAGGGATGGAGGTTGATAGAGCTAAAATAGAAACCATATCTAAGCTGCCACCCGCTAGTTCTGTTAGGGCTGTTAGAAGTTTCTTAGGCCATGCTGGGTTCTATAGAAGGTTTATTAGAAATTTCTGTGAGATTGCTAGGCCTCTTACTTAATTACTAGTTAAGGATGCACCTTTCTCTTTTTAGGATGCATGTTTATCTTTTTTTGAGCTATTGAAGAAACTATTGACCACAGCCTCTATTATGGCTTCGCCTGATTAGGGACTGCCCTTTGAACTAATGTGTGATGCTAGTGACTATGCAGTTGGAGCTATACTTGGATAGAGGTTTGATAAGAAGTTCCAACCCATTTACTATGCTAGCAAGACTTTGACAGGAGCCCATGAGCATTACACTACTATAGAGAAGGAGTTATTGGCTGTTGTTTATGCCTTTGAAAAATTCAGATCATACCTCGTCTTATCAAAGACCATCATCTTCACTGACCATTCAGCTTTGAGATATTTGCTTAATAAGCATGATGCTAAGCCAAGATTGATCAGATGGATTTTATTGTTGAAAGAGTTCGACATTGAGATTAGGGATAAGAAAGGCGCAAAAAATTTGGCAGCGGATCACTTATCCAGACTGGAAAATCCGAGCTTGGAAGCACTTAATCAGAGCACAATAAATGATCAATTTCCAGAGGAGCACTTGTATTCATTGAAGGTATATTCTAATTCTCCTTAGTTTTTTGATTATGCTAACTACCTTGTGGCTAGGGTCTTACCAAAGGGTATGACTTATCAGCAACTGAATAAATTCTCCATTAACTTGAAATACTACATTTAGGAAGACCCCTTCCTATATCGAGTATGTGCAAACCAGATCATTCGCTGATGTGTTTATGGCCAAGAGAGTCTCCAGATTTTGAGGCACTATCGTGAGGGACCCACAGGAGGCCATCAAGCAGCGAACCATATTGCTTTGGAAGGTGTTGGATGCAGGCTTTTATTGGCCAACTATCTTCTAGGATGCTAGGATATTTGTTCAGGTTTGCGACGCTTGTCACTGCTCAAGTAACATCTCTGCCCGTGATGAAATGCCCCAAACTAGTATGCAGACTGTTGAGATATTTGATGTTTGAGGTATTGACTTCATGGGGCCCTTCCCTTCTTCCAATGGCAATAAGTATATCATTGTGGCTGTTGAGTATTTCTCCAAGTGGCCTGAGACACAGGCCTTACCTACTGATGATGCCAGAGTTGTTGCAGGTTCCTTAATAGGTTATTTACTAGGTTTGGCACACCTAGAGCGTTAATTAGTGACAGGGGAACACATTTCTGTAATGCTTAATTGGAGAAGGCACTTAGATGCTATGGTGTAATGCATCAGTTCTCTACTCCCTATCACCCACAATCCAGTGGGCAAGTTGAGGTTATAAATAGGGGTTTAAAACACATTTTAGAGAGAACTGTAGGTGTAAGTAGGAAGGATTGGGCTTTGAAACTGGATGATGCATTATGGGCGTTTAGGACTACATATAGGACTTCCACAGGTTTTATGCCCTATAGGCTTTTGTATGGGAAGTCTTGTCATTTACCTGTTGAATTAGAACATAGGGCTCTTTGGCCCCTTAAAACTTGCAATTTTGATGTTGATTCTGCAGGTAAGGAGAGACAGTGGCAGCTGAGTGAATTGGAGGAGTGACGTCAACAAGCGTATGAAAACTCTTCAATTTACAAGGCTAAGACAAAAAAGTGGCATGATCAAAGGCTCAGAGGTTCCAAGGAGTTCCAGATTGGAGATAGAGTATTGCTATATAATTCACGTCTTCGTTTGTTTCCAAGGAAGCTCATGAGTCGATGGTCGGGGCCATTCGTGGTTAAGCAAGTTTTCCCATATGGCGCAGTCGAGCTTCATCATCCTGAGAAGGGTGATTTCAAGGTCAATGGACATAGGCTCAAAGTGTATCATGGAAACTCGTTGGAGATTGAGCAATAGGTTAACATGATTCTGTATCTGTAAGGATGATCCATTTCGAGTCCAGCTAAATGACTCAAGAACAAAAAATAAGTGCCCTTGGGAGGCATTCCAATTTTAGCTTTATGTTTTTCTGTTTATTTTTATATTATCAGTCGTTTGCATGCTTGATGGTATTTAGAACACTTACTTAGTAACTAAACGTAGTTGGATGAATCTAGGGTTTGAGTAACTTAAGTCGGATTTTTCCTTATTGGTGAAGATGAATTCCCTGTTTAATACATTTTACTTGAATTATAGACTAAATGTGTGCGTATATGTGTGGAACGCAAGTAAGGAGTTTGGCGACTCGATATGGCAAAGAAAAGCTTGGACTTCACCCGTCCACCACTGTTTCCGTGGGCATCATTATGGGTTGGATCCCCAGGCCATGCTGATCAGCACGGCCGGAGTCATACCCGTGATGAATATGCATATGAAGAGATTAGGAAATTAGTCATTTACCACGGTTTCCGAGGCCACCACAGGCTACAACACCAGGCCGTGTCGGTCAGCACGCTCGTGCCCTCGCCCGTGATGGACATGTACATAGAGCATAAATAAAAATCAATCGTCTGCCATGGCTTTCGAAGGCACCACGGGCAACAACACCAGGCCATGCTGACCAGCACGGCCATGCCCTTGCCCGTGGTGAATTGGGACGTGGATGAAGCTTCAGCGTTCAGTATGGGCCGAGTTAAAAGCCGACCCGTGAGCCTTGCCACTTGCATGTTGTGACTATATAAGCATGCCATTTCAAAAATTTCCAAGTTTTCCCCTCTAAACTCTAAGGTGCTATTTCTCCTTCTTCTCAACGGCAATTTTAAGTAAGTTTCTTCGCCTTTTGCTTTTATTTGGTTAAATTTGACTTTTTATGTACTTTTTATTATTTAGGACATTTTGATATGCTCTAGTAGTTGTCAATATTTATTGCTTTGGTTGGTTTATTGTTCTGTTTTTATTACACTGCTTAAGTTTGATTTGGATTAGATTTAGTTTAGATTAGTTGCTATGTTTGTGTGATTTTGAATAATGAAATGCTAAGTGTGGGGTTCGGCAGTAATAAAGTTTATTTATGGCATTCTATTCTAAAAAATTAATAGCATAAATTCTCTTTATTTGGTGCACAATAATGTGGGCTGGAATGCTATTGTGAATTGTTTTTTTGTAGGAAATTGAGGCTTTAGTGTTAGCTTTAAGTCTAAAGTTTTATGTTAGTCAAATTATAGTCGTTATGCTGCTAAATTTTCAGTATAATTTATGTTAACTTGATTTCTTATTTGAATACTAATGATTGACTGTATTAGGCAATATGAGGAATGAGATCAATCCGTCAAAGCAACCGCATGTATCTCTTTACTATGAGTGCCGCGTGGCGAAGGAACCTCTTCATCCACTTCACCTTCAGCCTGCTTTGACACCCCGCTGAAGACTAGTCGAGCACGAAGAACACCGGTGCAAATCCACCCGCACTTTGGTCAACATCCCTTATGGACATTTCGAATCGTGCGAGGCAGCTTCTAAGTCATGAGATGGAAGCAAGTAATGGTTGGACGTTGCATTGACTTTGTATCCCTAGAGAGAGTTGGCTTAGGATGTTCGTGCACTGTTCGACACTCTGCCTTACGCATGGTTCTTCGATATCATTGAGCCAACCTACCGCGAGCTTACAATTGAATTCCTCAGTACCTTCTTTCTGCGACAGCGGATCCTGGCGGCATCGGCTGATCCGGTTACTTCAAACTTGGAGGAAGGGAGTTCTCAATGTCAGTTCCACAATTCAGCATGCGTTTGGGTTAATGGATTGAGAAGGAGACCTCAGGCGAGGAGTATCAGGGCTGCATCTACATCAACCCAATCTCGTACGACACCATGTGAGATTCATTAGTACTCAGGCCAGAATCATACTACCCCAGCAGGTCTAAGGCGTCTAGCCTTTCGGATCATCTCCGCTATCTCTATAAATTGTTAACTTACATGACTACAGGCATGGGAGATAGTTTTGGAGCGGTCACACAAACCGATGTATTCATCCTCTGCGCTATGCAACATCGTAAGAAGCTTGCATGGGATATCTATTGGCTCGTCAAGTCCGTTCATTCATAGTCGACGCCCAGAAGAAGATGCACTATTGTTTTGGCCTGTATGTGACTAGGTTGGCCAAGAGACTGGATGTATTGGACGACTGTCTGTCCGAGCTTTCTCAGATTGGTGACATGACACCATTAGGAATCAGACAGATGATCAACATTGTCACGACCCAATCTGTGGGCCCGTGACCAGCACTAGGGAATGGGTAGGCGTAAAGACGTCGAATCCCGTAGTAAGCCTGACCAATCACTAACTTTATCAAATCTAAATCTAATAGCACTGATCCATAATCAACCTCGACCATAAGGTTCTACATATTTAGAATGTGGATTGCCAGCATGAATAGGTAAGACCGAAATCTACATGAAATTGCAAAATAGTAAATTTGAAATTTCTACTGCGGAGATTCTAGAATTTATAAAAGTCAACATACTAATTATATATCAGTTATATTAACCAGAAGATGAAAGAATCAGGCTACTAGATGAAAAGCACTATAGAAAAACTAACCACACCTGAAAAATAGCTAAATTGAGACTATCAGTCTCGGGAGTGAGTTAAAATCATATATCTAAAAATAATTACAACACTTCAATAACACATTTGTTTAATTTAAAATAAACATTAAGTCATGCAAAAATATACGCATCACGCCATGCTTAAATAAAAATAAATTTCACATACCACGGGATGGAGTACTTCAGTAGAACCCTAATCCCCATTGCTAAACAGTCTCAGCCTTTCGGCTCTCTCATTTTCAACAAGACTGGCGCCCAGAGAGCAAAGCTCGACTAGGGTCCTTAAATCCAGTATGGTCACTTAACTTTCCAACTAAGCCGGCGCCTAGAGAGCAATGCTCGACCAGGGACCTTTACTCCGACAACTCACTCTACTCAGTCAAGAGAGTTAAACTCGACCAGGGCAAAACCCTAAACCATTCTCCTATTATCTGACTCAAAATTCATACTGTGCGCACGCAGTCCTGATGCAACCCATCAAGTGGAATGTTCTACTATCATCTTATCCCGAGTCAACATGCAATCACAATAGCTATAATGCAGAAATGAAACATATATAAACATTAAATAAATAAATAATTAAAATATTAATCATTTAATCAGAGATATTACGTAAAAATCTTAGTATATGACACACGTAAGCAGATATATGATTTTAACTCACAGTTCTGATAACCTCCTAGCTCTGCTCCGATGCCTCGGGTAGAGTGAGTCGAACTGACAGATTTATCTAATCATGGGAATAATTTAATCAGAAAAAATAAAACATTTAACAATTAAACCTAGGCTTAGACTCACTAGAATTTGTCTAAAATTTTTGACTGGCTAAGTATAACGAGGCATTTACCCGTATAATGGGTCCGGGACGCATGGGAAAACACTTCAAATATACAGCGATAAATTAACGGGAGTCGGGTCACCAAAATTGCATTAATTTTTCCGACTACGAAACACAACACAATCACGACTATTGGCAGACAGTCCGACAAATTATTTATTTTATCTAATAAATTTTCGACTAACTTTTCTAAAATTCAACACAACAATTAAACATATAAATTTTATCAATGAATTCTAAAATCAACGGGCCAGAGAATTACCGAGATGGTTGATTGCTCGGTTGACTCGCCTCCAGCCGCCGGAGTCCGATCGACGATTCGAATGCACCAACGGACTCGAAATAATGTGCTGATGACGATTCTAGCTTCCGATCTTCCGATCCGACCCCCGATCATCCGGAGAGATTTACGGACGATGTTGGCCGTCGATTTTCAAACGGAGTCCGATTGCCACGAAACTGGTGCCATTGGAAAGCTTGAGCTGAGGAGAGTACGGATATGTCCTCTGATCGGCCAATCATCATTGGAGCTCGCCGGAAAATCAAAAAACTCAGGCTGCCCCCATTTTCTCTCTCCGCGACTACCGACTCGGCCACCAGATTGCCCACCACATAAAATGAAGCTTAGGTCGAAGTCGATTCTTCTTAGGCTCGGCCTTAAAAGGTGGAAATCACCATGCGGTGTTGACGGTAAGTGCCTCCTCTCTTCTCTTTTTCTTTTTCTCCGCTCTGGCACTGCTTTGGGCTACTTCACTTTCTGTGGCTCTTCCACAGCCCACGCCATCGCGCCTCGAGCTCGACGGACGACAGCTCCTCCTCTCTCCCTCTTCCTTCTTCTCCGACGCCATCTTCTTCTTCTCTTTCTTTCATTTTCTTTTCTTTCTTCTCTATATCAACTTTTGGTCCCTGAACTTTTCTTCTTTACCATTTAGTCCCTTAACCTTTTTGAATTACTAACAATTTCGCCCTGCAAAATTTTTGATTAATCGTTAAACTTTTCTTTAGCTTTTCAATTAATCCCTTAACTATTTAATTTGGGTCAAATTAGAATTATTGAAAATATATAATTACTTATTTACCCTTACTTTTAAATGTAAAATTACCAAAATACCCGACATATTTAATTATAGAAGTACTAAACATACAAAGTTTCATAAAAACCCCATATTAATAAAATTATATTTTAAATCTTTATTCCAAGATAAATTTTCAATTTAATCCTAACACACAATTAATTTAATTAATCAATTTGCTAAATATTTTTCAATTAAAATTAACACCCATAGCTAATTAAAATGCCATTTCCCTAATAATCCTTTATAAAATATTCTTTACTAATTCTTTCATAACTTTCAAATATATAAATTAATTTATACATTCATATTGTGGAAAATTGAATGACCGAAAATATAATCCATTTTTCAAAGAATTTACTTTAACTAATTTCTTAAAAATTAAACAAATTAGATATACAAAATAACTCCCTTATGTTGTCTAGCATTAAAATTCTATCTAAATCACTCCAATTAAATCAAATAAAAATAAAGTAAAATAAAAACTCATTTATTAACTATTACTAATAATATTATTATTAAAATAAAATCTCGGGTATTACAAACATGCAGATGATCATGGCCACTCGACACCCACATGGCATTTAGTACAGGCTCGTCAGTGTAATGGTTAGGGAGGCTAGAGAGGCAGCAGCTCGAGGAGCCCAAGACCTTACGGCTGAGATTCCATATGTTAGGATTCCTAACCGAGCCAGAGTTTTTATGCCTACATCTAGAGCCTCCTCCTTTTATTCTGCAGGGACATCGAGTGCTCAGATTAGTGCTTTGGGCGTAGGCTATATCGAGTTTGTAATTTGATGTGACACTATCTCTGAGTTTTGCTTGACCTGGGAAAGGAATTTAGGGCGGTTTAAGAGGAGACTAGGGCACAGTTTCAAGGTTTAAATGATATGCTCCAGCAGCTTATGCATGGGCTGGATAGGCAGGCCATCCAGACAGACCTAATGGCAGAGCATATATAAAAGATGGCGGAGACCGGAGCACAAAATCAACGATTCATCGATGATATGGAGTTTGATCTAGCAGGTTGCTTCACGAACCCTGTGCCACCACCACAGCCCCCTCCTTCAGCGCCTTCCCCTACTCCTCACCCTCTAGCCAATCCAGCCAGTGAGGATGCACCCTCGGTAGACTACCAGTAGTGACAAAAAACAATTTGTGATATGGAGTTTGATCTAGCAGGTTGCTTCACGAACCCTGTGCCACCACCACCGCCCCCTCCTTCAGCGCCTTCCCCTACTCCTCACCCTCTAGCCAATCCAGCCAGTGAGGATGCACCCTCGGTAGACTACCAGTAGTGACAAAAAACAATTTATGATATTTTTCTTTCTCCTTTTCCTTTTCCTTTTTATTTTTTATTTTCTTTCTTTATTATTTTTATTTCATTTTATTTTATTTTCATTTCTTTTTGCATTTTCATTTTATTTTTAAGCTTAGTTTATTATTTCATAATTAGTGACTTAATTCACACACTAGTATTTGATTGTTCCTTTTGATTTTTGTTCTTAGAAAGCAATTTCACTGTACTCAAGATGTCAATTTGGCCGGGTTAAATCGGTGTTACTTGAGTTCCTCGCAAATTTACAACCTTCAACTTTGAACTTTGATTATGCCAATCTTTTATACAATTTATATGATGATTCAATTGATAAGTCTGAGAACCAAATGTAAATTTTAGCCACCTCAAATGTGAGTTCTTGAACTAAAATTTGAGCATCCATTGCACATTATGCTAATGATTTTTCTTGTTTGAGTGTGCACTGTACTTAGTTTTGTTTCTAGAACTTGCTCTGTAATGCTTGTTGAGGTTACATGAATTTTTGAATAACATTAGATGATTTAGGAAACTTAGGAATTCACCACATCTGGCCAAAAGCCTACCCTTTATTTCCATTAATCAGCAATTCTGAGCCTTAACCTTTTCTTCATGATTTACACCTATAAACTACACATACACCATTCTATACATTTATCTTTCCTTTCACCTTGTATACTGAATAATTATGTGTTATGCTTCTTCTTTTATGGAATCATAGTGCCTAATTTTGTTATAAATTCACTTAGTTTTTTTAGTCATTTTTTGATGCTCCCTTCAATCTAAATTGGATAACTGTTCTCATTGTTTATATCACTAATCATGTAGCCCCTATATAAGCTAATGTGGCATATATTATGTTAAGAAAAAAAGAAGAAAAAGAAGAAGAAAATTTTTTTTTGACTTATTTCTTAGCTCTTAGCTCTTTTGAATTTAATTCTTATAAGCATCCTTTACTTCAAATAAAGCTTAGTGAGTATTTTTGTTGTTTTGGCATTCAGCTCCTAAAGCATTCAATTTAAATAATTGCATGATTTTTCAGTATACTTTATACTTCTATCCAAATATTCTTACCTTTACCTTAGCCACATTTCAACCCTTGTAAAGACCCTTTGATTTTGGTATTCATTTATTCGCAATAGCGAAGATGAGATTGATGAGCAAGCTTATGGTAAACAGGTTGTCTGTAGTTGCGTTGAAGGAATTTTCTTGTTTACTTGTAAACACTGTGAGTGATTTGAGATTCCTGTGAGGTAATGGTTCCTAGTCTTTAATGTTGAATTGTTATATAAGTTGTACTTTGAGATAGTATTATTATAGTTTTTCTTTGGAGGTGTATAATTTGTTTAGTTACTTGAGTTTCATTCTTTATATGTTGAATAAGGTTGAGTTGTGAACTTTAGCATGGATTTCGAGGGGTGATTGTTGCTTGTATATGTATTGAGTTATTGATTGCTTGAGGACAAGCAAAAGCTTAAGTATGGGGTGATTTGATGTGCATCATTTTATACATGTTTATATGCCCAATTACTTACATTTTTGTGCATAGTTATCTTGTTTTATGCCAGAATCACCTATGTTTTGGTTCCTTTCATGTTTCAGGTGATTATCGATGGACATTATTAGTAATCGAGGAAACCACGTGCAATTACATACCAGAATCCATCAAAATTGAGCAAGACTAGCATTCCAAGGTTGAGCACAGCCTGGACTTTGGCCGTGGTGAACCATCAACACTTGACCCTCAAGAGTGCTATTTTGGCACGATTTCTAAGGCCACCACGACCTCCACTACGGCCCGTGGTAGCTCAGCACCGGTGAGGGCACGACCAGGAAGAAGCCTTAAGTTGCGGGACGCGAAGGTCCAGCACGGTCTGGACTCCACCCGTGCTGATCAGCACGGGCTTGACCATGGCCGTGGTGAGAGATTTATATAGGCAAATGCAATTTATTGAGTTAGGGTTGGATTTTCCGATTTGATTTTACACATACATTCACAAGCCATCTTTTTTCAAATTTCAATATTCGACTTTAGGAGACTATTTTATCTATTGAAGGAAGGATTACATTAGGTTTAACATTAAATTGAAGATCAAGAGTAGATTTGGAGGCATTCAAGAGGCAATTTAGGGTTCATCATTCAGAATTGGGAATTTAGGGTTTTTCATCCAACTTGAATAAGAAGGGTGTACATGCTTTCAATTTACTTTTCTAAATTTGTTCTTTACTTTTTGTTGCTTATTAGTATGAGTAACTAAATTTGTTAAACCCATTGGGGTTCCTATGTTGTTGGATTGCTTTTAATATTTCTGAGACTTCGATTATCAATGCTTGTCTCTTCTTGCTTTCATTATTAATGAGAAATCACATTATTCATAAGACGTTGTGAGTTGTGGTGTTTAGATTGCTTTATGTAATTGAGAAGTTCATTTAGTAATTGGAAATTTGAATAGCAAGAACTGGTTAATGATCACTTAGAGATAAGGGTAATTAACTAGCCGGATTAAGAATTAAAAAAGTTTAATAGAGGCGGATTGATGTGCATCATTTTATACATGTTTATATGCCCAATTGTTTACATTTTTATGCATAGTTATCTTGTTTTATGTCAAAATCACCTGTGTTTTGGTTCCTTTTACGTTTCAGGTCTTTATCGAGGGACATTATCCGTAACCGAGGGAAATACGCACAATTACGGACCAGAATCCATCAAAGTTGAGCAAGGACTAGCATTCCAAGGTTGAGCACGGCCTGGACTCTGGCCGTGCTGAACCATCAACACTTAACCTTCAACAATGCCATTTTGGCATGGTTTCTAAAGCCACCACGGCCTCCACCACGGCCCATGGTGGCTCAACACCGGCGAGGGCACGACTAGGAAGAAGCCACAAGTTGCAGGACACGGAGGTCCAGCACGGCCTGGACTCCGCCCGTGCTGAGAGATTTATATACGCAAATGCGATTTATTGAGTTAGAGTTCGATTTTCTGACTTGATTTCACATATACAAGCATAAGCCATCTTTTTCCAGACTTCAATACTCGAACTTAGAAGACCATTTCATCTATGGAAGGAAGGATTACATTGGTTTAACATCAAATTGAAGATCAAGAGGAGATTTGGGGCATTCAAGAGGAAAATTAGGGTTCATCATTATGAATTAGAAATTTAAGGTTTTTCATCCAACTTGAAGAAGAAGGGTGTACACGCCTTCAATTTACTTTTCTGAATTTGTTCTTTACTTTGTGTTGCTTATTAGTATGAGTAACTAAATTTGTCAAACCCATTGGGGTTCCTATGTTGTTTGATTGATTCTAATGCTTATGAGATTTTGATTATTAATGCTTGTCTCTTCTTGCTTTCATTATTAATGAGAAATCGCATTATTCATGAGACGTTGTGAGTTGTGGTATTTAGATTGCTTTATGTAATTGAGAAATTGATTTAGTAATTGGAAATTTGAATAGCAAGAACTGGTTAATGGTCACTTAGAGATAAGGGTAATTGACTAGCCGGATTAAGAATTAACAAAGCTTAATTGAGGCGGGTTAAAGCTTAATGCTAATTTAATAATCGATCGTTAGGAAGAGATTCCAATTTTAGGTTATTAGATTTAGGAGTTCGGTTATCTCGAGAGGGAAACCGAATTCAGTTAAAAATTTATCCACGGGTAATTGCAATTGGTAATCAATATAATCTCTATCTTCACTAAAATCCAACTAGCTTAGGTCCCTTTTGGCTTTGCTTTTTCCTTCGATTGTTTTCCTAAATCCTTTCGGATTATTTGACACTTAGTTAACCGCTTGTTTATATTTAATCATAGCATAGTAACTTCATCGATTTTGTTAAGGATAGATAACATAAGATGCTGCAGTAGTTCTAGGATCACCCTTTCCCGAGAATACGACCTTGATACTCACCATTTGTGCTAGTCTGCATCGATAGGTTCACTGCCTTAGATTTTAGCTACACAAGCTTAATGCTAATTTAATAATCGATTGTTAGGAAGAGATTCCAACGTTAGGTTTCTAGGTGTAGGAATTCGGTTATCTCGAGAGGGAAATCGAATTCAGTTAAGAATTTATCCACGGGTAACTACAATTGGTAATCAATATAATCTCTACCTTCACTAAAATCCAACTAGCTTAGGTCCCCTTGGGTTTACTTTTTCCTTTGATTGTTTCACGAAATTCTTTCAGTCTGTCTGACATTTAGATAATCACTTGCTTACATTTAATCATATAATAGCAACTTCACTGATTTTGTTAGGGTTAGATATCATAAGATGCTATATTAGTTCTAGGATCACCTTTGCCCGAGAATACGACCTTGATACTCATCGTTAGTGCTAGTCTGCATCGATAGGTTCACTGCCTTAGATTGTAGCTACACAAATAGCTTATCAATATGGCAATTGTATTCTCTACAATAAATCATTACAGCATATGAGGACCACTTAAGTCTAACCCATTTTATTAAGCCTAGTTCCTATTTTGATGTTTAAACCTAATTAGCTATCCAATTATGTAAAAGGCCCATCTAGTCTAGCCTAATTATAGTTATGCAGTTAATTACCAGCCTATAAACCTAAATGGACTACTTCTTATGTTATGGTCCAATTGGATGATTCTTATTTTATGTGACCCATTAGTTAATTAAAAGCATGAAAAAAACCCACTAAGTCTATATGGATTTCAATTTAGGCCTAACTTACCATCCTTTAACCTAATAAACTATAATTTTCATAATAGGTCCAATTTTAAAGCTTAATATCTACGTGTCCAGTTTTAATTAGGTAATTGGATAGCATATATTTGGCATACATTCAAAACAAAACAGAAATTAAAGTGCAAGGAAATTGAATAACAACCTTCCTATAACTAAAAAATCAAAAGAAAACACATAAAAAGAAGTTATAGTGTACAAAAATGTCAAAAAAAGTGCATAAAATCTGAAAATAGAGCAAGATTAGTGTAAAGCATAATGGCCTGGGTCACAGAGCCAATTGGCTCAGTACATAGCCGAATCGGCTCTAGGGCTTGGTCAGGTTGGTTCTACAATTTTCTTTGATCCTCTCGCCTATAAGTTGATTTTACATGCCCATAAGACAAAAATATGGTTAAAAACATGAAAAAAAATGAAATAATGGACATAAAAATAAATCAACTAGACCAAAATACATAAAAATAATACAAACATAAAAAAAGGACAAACTGACAGAAGACAAAAAAGAAGCTTTACAGGGTAAATTCTAGATTTGAACATGTAACCCGAAAAATTTGATACAATCAAATAATTATATGAGATAAACATAAATCTATATGTTACCCTAATCACTCCAATCATCAGATTCAAGATCCAATATAAAGCATGTATCTGATTTAAAACCTAACATATTATCATATTATTAGATTCAAATCCCAGCCTCACATAAGCATGTTGGTTCAAGAAAACCTAAATCTAACCATACAAAACAATAAAAAATCATCCTAATTATGTTTCTAAAATCAAGAAAAAATTAAAGAACTAGTAAAGAAGAGGGAGATGCTGATGATGCTGGATTAGGGAACTCTTAGGTTATCACCGTAGAGTGCTAATCTGCGAGTATCTAGAGATGATGAGATAGTAAAATCAAAGGTTAGATGAGGATCTAGTGTTGTTTTGGCTTGATTGTTTCTTTAGTGAAGAGAAGTCTTATGTCGTTCTTAAAGCTTTTAGAATTCTTTTCTTTCTTAGTGACTTCCCTCTTAGCTATCTAAAAACTCATTACTTATTAAATGAACGTAGGCATTTAAGTGTAGTTAGTAGCTAAACCTAGACCTAGGATAACCTTTTTCTGTTTATAGTCATCATGTTTTAGGAAATCCTAGAGGAGGATATAAACTCTAATTTTTAATCAATTATTTTCCTTTATCATATGATTTTATTTAAATTAATATCCAATAAAGTCAAATCTTTTAAAATGAAATCTTTAAAATCCTAATAATGATCACTAAAAATCTTCTAGAAGCCTTAGTTTACAAATTTAACATTTTCTAAGCCAAAATACATGTAAAACGATGTCGAATTTGGTAAATAAGCTAATCGGGACTACTAAGCCGGTTGACTTAGGGAGCAAAAAGTTCAGAAAGTGTTTACATTTTACTCCCTAAATTTGTAAAAACTATTGTTTGTTGTTTCACCCATCAAACTTAATTTTTTTACCAATTGGGTCCAAATTGATTATGGAAAAGTAATTTAAATTCAATTATTATCAACTCTAACTGAGATTTGCCCATCCTCAACCTCCCGAGACTCGAAAGAGGAAGTAACTTTCATCATCAAAATTTTCATAATTCCTTCGATATTTGGATCCAAAAAATGGTGCTGACAGTTGTCCTCTATTTGTTAAAATTTATAAACAATCTTGTGATTTAAATAAATTGAGACAAATCATAATATCAAGGGTACGAGAAAAGGACATGATAATGAGCCATAGAAGCCATGCTTCATAAGCCAGAGCTAATGCAAAAATTTTAATTTAATGTATGGACCACGCCCCCTTGATTTAAAGGGCCACGCCTGATTGGGTTGAGGACCACGCCTGATTAAGTTGAGGACTATGCTTGATTGAGTTAACGGCTACACCTGCTTGATTAAAGGACTATACTTAATTCGATTTGAGGACCATGCTTGCTTTGATTTTGAGGACTACGCCTGCTTTAATTTCGAGGACCTCGCCTGCTTTAATTTTGAGGAGTTTGCCTTCTTGTTTTATTTTTATTGACCTAAGGTGCAATTGATCTCTATTTTGATCTTAACACCCAAATTGAACATCACTAACCTCATGTCTGAGTGTCTATATGTTAGAGCACCAAAGAAACCAAGCAAAACATCCTTAAGCTTTAAAGGAATTCTTGTAAAAAGACCAAAAAAGCGCGAGGAAGCTTCCAGAGTGCAGGGGCGTTTCATATAACCAAAGTTTTACAAGACGTTAAAAAGTCCACCTGAAATCCTGGTAATCACAACATGACACCTGGCAGTCAAAGTGTTCAAGAAGTGCGCTTCATATTTGAGCTTGAGACTGAAAATGGCAGATGATAGGATGACGAGAAGCGCGAAGGTGCTTCTAGGCGTGGACAAAGCAGGCGCGAGGGCGCTATTGTAGCGCGGGGGTAATTTTTATAATTAATTCGATATCAGTAATTGTTGAAATATCAGCCATCCTATCAGTGCCACGTGTTTGGAGTCATTGAAGCCCTAACATCTCTTTACAGAAAGCTGGGTACGCTTTTCAGGACTTTAGGTAATTTTTTACCAAGTCATCAATCTTGTAATTAATGAGTTTTGGACCCACTATAATGTCTTCAAGGGGTTGGTATGTGTATAAATACCTCTCTTAAACACTCTACAAGTAAGTGTGTGATTTAGGTATACCAAAACTCTTGCAAATTTATTTTTTAATTTTTTACACTCAATATATTTCTTTGTAAAGTGTATTAAGTTGAAAATCTTTGTTTAACTAAAACTCTAAAGGGTTGTTGTGTGAGCCTAGGTATTGAAAATACAAAGAATTGGTTGTTGAGTAACCATTAATACTCAAGGGTTAAGAGACTTAGTGAGAGATTGGTTCACTAAGGGAAGAGGTTTAGTAGGAGCCTTGAAAACACCAAGTTGCTGGGTGAACTTGTAAAACCCAAAGGTTGTAATCTCAGTGATTATAGTAGAATACTTAAGTGTGATCTTGAGGAGTGGATGTAGGGACGATTGTTCCTAAACCACTATAAACCCTTGTGCCATCTTCTTTAACTCTTACTCTCTTTAAATTATCCTTAATCCTTCTTAATTTTTTATGTTTTTACCTAAATCTATTAACTTCTGCAATTTAAGGTCACCAATTCAACCCTTGATAAGTGCTAAAGGCACTTACTTTTGAGCTTTATTTTCTATTAATTTTACTTTTAATTGAGTTTTATTTATTTGTTCATACTTGATTTTCAGTTCTTTTAGGCACTTTGAGGATAATACATGTCAAGAAGTCAAATGGAATCGAAAAGCATGAGAATCGGGCAAAGGAAAGACATATTTATCCAAAGTTCAATCTCACACAGAAATTCACACGGGTGTGTGGCCTTCCCGTGTGAGTTGTGAAAAATGGTATATTGCATGAAGGGTGCAAACGGGAAGCCCAAACGGTCGTGTGCTTCCCATGTCAGACAGATAAACAAATTTCAGCATTACACAAATTTGATCGCATTAGCATCAATACAGTTTTTCGTGATCTTACAGGTCTAGAATTTAAAAGTTATCTTCATCAACTTTGTAGATACTCCCTAAGCTGTAATTCTTATGAATGGCTCAACTCCATATTAGGTTTTTAAGGATGAGAAAACTTAGATCGAAGTGAGATGTTATGCATTCTGTTTGGGCCAGTCTTAGTATTTGGGCCTTATCTAGAGCTATAAAGGTCTGATTGAGGTGATTCAAAATCCTAAAATGAACGAATCTTTAAGAGCTACAACTTGGATGAAGAACATAAGCCTCGATTCGATTTCAAAGATGCCCTAAAATAGCCTACAAAATAAAGAATGGATGGAGACACATATTCAAGCTATGAAAAGCTAAGGAAGCCACACGGCCGTGTGGTCCCTGTAATAAACTATGTAAAGGTACTTTTAGGGTTTTTTTGAGTGAGCTCTGTCATATTTTCATTTCGAGAGAGAGAAACATTTAGAGACTTCATTTTCCTTTCATTTTTAGGGTTTTGATTGGTCATTTCTCAAGGAAGAACATCAATTCCTTCATTATTTTCTAAGATTGAAGATTTTCATCCCTACTCTTCCATGACTAGTTTGAGATCTTCTTTCTCTAATCTTTATTTCTTTATTGTAATGTATAGGAGCTAATTTTCTTGCTATTTGGATTTTGAAGAACCTTAATTTATTTTGAACGGATTGATGGAAAGTTAATGCAATTAATCTTTTCTATGAGTTGTTTTATTTTATTTTATTATTTAATTATCTATTTCAATTGATAAGTCAATGTATTGATTGTGATTTATTTCCATAAACTAATTAGAGATCACTTTTTATGAATTGATCATATTTTAGGGATTAAGGATTGATTGGGATACTAGAGATAAATCTATAAAATCCTTTAGTTTAATAGTTCCTTAATATTAATGCATGACCTAAGTGAGTGGGTTTGAGAAGAGATTCCTCTCCCCCCTCTTAGGAATTAGGGGTTGAATTACTTGAGAAAATTTTAAACCTAGTTTAATGGAATGCCAACTCAACTCTTGATTTGAATTAATTATTGTTTGTTTCATGAAATACTTAACTTATTAGGAGGATTCACTACCTAAATAGGCTTTATTCTTGATAAGTTTACTAATTGTTTTTATTTTTGTTTTCAAGATTATTTTACTTTTAGATATTATTACACCCAAACAACATTTTGATTGCTAAATATCAGTGCCTGATTGAAGTTAGTACTCACAATTAGGTCCCTAGTGGAACGATACTCTTATTCATAATTATGTTACTTGATACGATTGGTGCACTTTGCCATGTACGGATAGCATTTATCAACCCCCTTTTTTGGTTCCAAAGGATAACAAATGGCTAGCATAATGCGTCCGTCACTGATATGATAAATAGACTTCTCACTATCATTAACAACAAAATCCTTGGGAGCCTTCCTTTGGATAAATATGGAGATGAAGACCTAGGGAAGATTCCTACAAATGTTCTCACAAGTAAAAACTTCTAACCTATGAGATTTCTCTTATAAGGGATGAAGTTGATAGAGATAGTGGGAAGAAGAAAGTCCTAGCACTTAAGGCTAGCACAAGAGCTCAAGATGCAATTGATATCCCAAGTGATGAGGAAGATCAAGGGGAAGCTCTAAGTGAGAGTGATGATGTGGCTCTCATTACCAAGCACGTAAAGAGAATACTTGAAGCCAAAAGGAGAAGAGGCAACAAGGCTTTTGCAAGCAAGAAACCTTTATCTAAATCAAGAACAAGTAAGGACAAGAAGGAGGAAGTCACTTGCTACAAATGTGGAAAGCAAGTTCATATTAAACTAGATTGTCCTAAATACTTGAAGAGGAAGAAGGAAGACAAAAAAAAAGAGCTTGGAAGCTACATAGAGTGATGCATCTTCATCCTCCAACAATGAAAGTGAAAGAGAAGAGGAGGCTAATGTTTGCATCATGGCAAACATGGAAGACTCCCATGAGGTATGTTCCACTTCTCATTTATGCAATTCTTCTTCTTCTTGTTCATCTTCACATTCTTTTGGTGATGACTTATTGAATGATGAGGATGAGCTCTTACAAAACATGCTTTCAAAATTAAATTCTTACAAAAACAAATGCTCTAGTTTGGAGGAAAACCTTAAGATTTCAAAGAAGGAAATTGCCTCTTTAAAAACTTTCAATAATGACTTAGGAAATCATTGGATGATGTTTCAAAAGAAAAACTTTTTAAAGAGAACAACTCCTTGAAAAGTTGAAGAGCATAGGAACTCAATTTCAAAATTTCATAAAGGGAAAGAGTCTTTTGACACACTAGTTGTGTCTCAAAGACCTCCTTTTATGAGACATGAACTTGGGCTTAATGGAGCTTTATCATCCTCATCTCGCAACACAATCTTTGTCAAAGCCACTCAACTACAAACATTTGAGAGAAACTCAAATAAAGTTTCAAAGAGCAATACACACTCTAGACCTCCCATTCAAAAGAAAGAGAAAGGTACACATGTTCCAAAGGCTAAGCTAAGAGGATTAAAGCGTGCATTCATGTATAGGAACACAAATATTAATAAATCTTATTCATACATGTGTAAAGATAATATATGAAGTCCAAATCTCAAGCAAAAGTGGCTAAGAAGACCTATTCAAATTCTAAGGTCACTTGCCACTATGAGAATCAAACATATCAATGTGAAATGCAAGATAAGGGAAATGCACCTTTTCATGAATGGATTTTTCAATGCTAAACCCAAAGGAATTAACTTGTTTGGATACCTAAATTTAAGTGAATGAACTTCTTTTTATAGGTGTGTCTTAGATCCATAAGCATAAATCTTTGCATGTTAATAATGGATGTTCAAGGCACATGACGGGTGACAAGAGCCTCTTTGTGAATGTCAAGAACTATGATGGAGGCAAAGTAACTTTTGGAAATAATGCCAAAGATAAGGTAATTGGCATCGACTCCATAGGTAAGGATGGTAAACTATTCTTTGATGATATTTTCCTAGTTGATGGTTTAAAAATAACTTGTTGAGTGTAAGTCAATTGTGTGACAAAGCGAACAAAGTTACTTTTGATTCCAATGGATGTCTTGTCAACACCCTAGTGGATGACAAGGTGATATTTAAAGGAGAAAGAAGTGGCAACAGCTACACAATTGACCTACACAAAGTTGCTAATCAATCTTTCAAGTGTCTTGTGTTTATTAGTAATGATTCTTGGCTATGGTATAGAAGACTTGGGCATGCAAGCATGGAGCTTCTACACAAGTTAGCCAAAGATAAGCTAGTAAATGGACTTCCAAAAGTAAATTTCATCAAAAATAAGACTTGTGAACCATGTCAAATGGGAAAATAACATCTATCACCTTTTGAATCCAAAACTATTATAAGTACTTCTAGACTAACTATTACATATGGATTTTTTTGGACCTACTAGAGTAGCTAGTTTGGATGGAAATTCATATGCATTTGTGAATATTGATGATTATTCTAGATTTACTTGGATTAATTTCCTTGCTCATAAGAATAAAGCACTCAATGTTTTCAAATCATTTGCAAAACATGTTCAAAATGAAAAAGGGTATTTCATTTCCTTTATAAGGAGTGATCATGAAAAATAATTTGAAAATGATCTTTTTGAAAACCTTTGTGAAGAATTTGGACTTTCTCACAATTTTTTATCTCCTAAGAAACCATAACAATTGGAGTTGTTGAAAGAAAAAATAGAACACTAGTGGAAATGGCTAGAACATTGCTCAATAAGTTTTACTTCCTTCTTATTTTTGGGTCGAAGCCGTTAACACTAGTTGTTATGATGCAAATAGAGTTTTCAAAAGACCTTTACTAAATAAAACTTCTTATGAGCTTTGGAAAGGAAGAAAATCTAAGCTCTCATATTTTAGAGTTTTTGGATGCAAATGCTATATTTTAAATACCAAGGATAACCTTGGACAATTTGATACCAAAATCGATATAAGAATCTTCCTAGGCTATTCCACTTCAAGCTAAGCTTATAGAGTCTTTAACAAATTTACTTTAGTAGTTGAAGAGTCTATGGTATGTAGTTTTTGATGAGTCAAACAAGCTTGATCTTGGGAAAGGTGTTTGTTTGAATGATCTTATAAGTGCACTTGAGGAACTCAAAGTGAATGTTGATGATCCCTCAAAAGGAGTGAATGAATCTATAAAGGAAATTCAAAAAGACCAATAAAATCAAGGTGCAATTCAAGATCCCCAAGAGATGGAGACCTTCCAAAATCTTCCCAAGATATGGGATTTCAAAAAGGATCATCCTCCTACTCAAGTCATTGGAGACTTATCAAAAGGTGTAATTACCTGTTCTAAACTAGTAGCTTTAAATAATCTAGCCTTTGTTTCTCAAATTGAGCCAATGGCAATGGATGAGGCTCTAAATGATGAGTGTTGGGTGATTGCTATGCAAGATGAACTTAACCAATTTGAGAGAAATAAAGTGTGGGAACTTGTTCCTAGACCAAAAGATAACCAAAGAATAGGATGTAAATGGGTATTTAGAAACAAGTTAGATGAGCAAGGCTCTATCACTAGGAACAAAGCTAGATTGGTTGCAAAAGGTTAATGCATGTCACTTGAATTTTCAATTATTTCAAATAGATATGAGAAGTGCCTTTTTAAATAGTTTTATTGAGGAAGAAGCCTATGTTGAGAAACCTCCCAGTTTTTCGAAAATCATAAATTTTCCAATCATGTCTTCAAACTTTCTAAAGCCTTGTATGGCTTGAAACAAGCTTCTAGAGCTTGGTATGAAAGGCTTAGTTCTTTTTAATTGAAAATGTATTTCAAAAGGGCAAGGTTGATACTACGCTTTTTGTAAAGAAACATAAACATGATATTCCAGTTGTTCAAATTTATATTGATGACATTGTATTTGGAGCTACTAATGAGTTGCTTTATAAGAATTTTGCTATGTATATGACTAGGAAATTTGAAATGAGCATGATGGGAGTCTCACATTCTTCTTTATTCTTCAAATCAGCAAAGTAAGGATGGGATAATCATCAACTAATCCAAGTACACAAGAGAACTCCTAAAGAAATTTGAAATGGATGGTTGCAAAGTAGCCAAGACTCCAATGAGTATCACAATAAAATTAGACAAGGATGAGAAGGGTAACAGTGTGAATGAAAAGCTCTATAGAGGGATGATTTGCTCACTTTTATATCTAACCACCTCTAGACTCGATATTATGTATAATGTTTGCCTTTGTGCTAGATTTCAATCTTGTCCTAAAGAGTCTCATTTGAATGTCGTAAAAAGGATTTTGAAATACTTATGTAGGACTTTAAACTTAGGACTTTGGTATCCTAGGGAAACATCCTTTGATATAATAGGTTATTCAGATGCCGATTATGCCAATACTTTATTAGATAGAAAGAGCACCTCTGAAACTTGTCATCTTCTAGGTGAATGCTTAGTGTCTTGGTTTAGTAAGAAACAAATCTCGGTTACTCTCTCCACCGCGGAAGCCGAATATATGGTGGCAAGATGTTGTTGTGCTCAAATCCTATGGATGAGGCAACAATTAAGAGATTATAGGAGAGAGGTTGATCACATTCCTATTAAGTATGACAATACTAGTGCTATAAACCTTTCTAAGAATCCTATTCAACACTCTAGGAGTAAACACATAGATATTAGACACCATTTTTTGAGAGATCGTGTTCAAAATGGTAGTATAGTGCTAGAGTATATTGGCACAAAAAAGTAATTAGCCGATATTTTCACCAAGTCCCTAAATGAAGAAAGATTGAGTTTCACAAGAAAAGAACTAGGAATGATAGATGGAAGTACTTTAGCATAAACACAATTTCAATCTTGTACTAATTGTGTATGTTTTTTTATTTGTGATACTTGTACTTGTGCATTTCTATTGTAATGCAAATTTGAGTTTTGAAATTATCTTAGCACTAGATCACCTTAAATTTTTGTGTATCTCAATACTCATATATTAAATTATGTGACCAATTTGAATGATGCATGCTCATCAACGCTTCTTTTTCTTTTTTTTTTTGCTCGAAATTGCAAAAAGTGTGCTCACGCTTTATAAGTCTATATGAAAACTTAGAAAAGATCTTAAAAGTGTGCTCGTAATTTTTCAGCGTGACCACGATTTCCTAAAATTATAGCCGTTGTGACTTTTTTTTAAAAGCGCGACCGCGCTTCTCCTCGATTTTAGCAAAAAAAAACTAGCCCTTATAGTAATTTTGAGAATGTATTTTAATGTCAAACTAGCCTGCTTTTACCTATTTTAACCCCCTTAAGGCCATAAAGCTGCATTTCATAGAATTGCATCAGTTTTGCACATATTCATATTCAAGCATTTAAAAAATCCTTCTTCTCTTCTTTAAAAATTCCAAAATCTCTCTTCATCTTCTTCTAAACTAGTATGGGTTCAAGAAAGACCATTAGGAGAGACTCTTCTTCCTTAGAATCCATTATAGAAAGCAAAGAAACTCAACCAAGTAGGTTCTTTGATGAAGAAGTCCTCATCAAGCTTGGCTATCTCAAGAGGTAAACACATTTCTCGAAAATGTTTTGAGACTTCTTCGTATATGAAACCTTAGAATTAGGATTTGAGAACCTCACTAAAAAACTTCTTTCTACCTTAGTGATTAATAAAAAATGAAATAGGATGACTATTATAGGATAGAGTTCAAACTCTTTGGGGAGAAGAGAACCCTTTCTAAAACCCAATTCTCTTCTATTTTTGGTTTTCAAGAAAGAAGCCACCTATCTATTATTGAAAATCTAGTCGAAATGTATTTTTCTTTTTGCCAATTTTGGAGGCTAATCTCCACCAAAAGAAACCCATTCTAAAGACTCACTCTTCAAAGACCTCAAACTCTTAAAATATGGGATAGTGCGTAGGATGATTACCACTAACATCCATACAAGGGATAATGGGGTTGAAAAAGTGCCACAAAAGGATCTTTTTTTCCTCTATGCTATGATCCATGGTAAGCGAATCCTTACTTCTAAATTATTTCTTGACCATCTTCTTTATCTTGGCAATACACAAAAAGATGTCATTCTTATCTCCTCACATATCACTAAAATTGTCAAACACATTCAAGTCCTAACTCCTCTAACTCTTAACCCTCCTATTTCTCCTCTCTTGTTAGGTTTAGCATTTCTTGAGCATGTCAAAGTCATAAGACTTAGGCCTAAGTGGGAGGTTGATGGGGAATTTTTCCTTCTTATAGGGGAGTATGTGGATGATAGAAAGAAGAGGAAGAAAGACCATAGGATGCCAAGTGAGCCGACTCCTTCCTCATTGTAAGGCCAACCTTCTCTTTCTTTTAAGGACAAAGTGCTAAAGCAAAGGGAGAGAACTTAAAATTACCTCCACCACTTGCATGCTGATTTAATGAAAATTCAAAAAGCCTATAAAATTCCTCATTTTCATGCGAAGGATTGGGAGGAAGAAGAAGAAAAAGAGGCTCTAATCCCACCTCCTCAAGCTAGTACTAGTGGAAAAGGCATGGAGCTTATGCTTCTACAAGAAGAAGAAGAAGAAGAAGAGGATGAAGAAGAAGAATTGATCTCTTATTTTCTTTAATTTCTTTTTATTTTTCTGTTTCTATTTTCTCATGCATGCATACATCCCTATTTATCACACTTGTAAATCATTTCCATAAATGAAATCCTATTTTATTTCTTTTATGTTCTATCTCTTTGCAATCTACATTTCTTATCTTATTTTTTAATTTTAACAAAGAGGGAAAAGTGCTTAAATTGATTGCCAAAATTATTAAGTATGCTTAATTGATTAAAAAGGCAAAGAAAAGAGGAGAAGTGCTTAATTTGACTATTAGATATTTGAAGAAGAAGTAAAATGATCCCTAATGCTTATGGGAAGAAGTATGCTTAAAGTGTTCACTAAAAATAAAAATATGACTAAGTTACAAAAACTAAGGAGGAGGAAATGCAAATATTGAGGGGGAGTAGTAAATTATTAAATCTACTATGTGAATTGTTCCTTTGACTCTTGAATGTTAGTCATTAACTATTCAATTGCACTTATACTTAATCAATTTTGAATTTCAAATCAATTTGGTTGTCAAAATCAAAAGAAGGAGATTGTTGATTTCAGGTGCAATTCATCTCTATTTTAATCTTAACACCCAAATTGAATATTGCTAACCTCATATCTTAGTGTCTATAAGATAGACCACCAAAGGAACCAAGCAAAGATTAAGCATCCTTAAGCTTTAAAGGAAGTCTTGTAAAAAGGCCCAAAAAGTGCGAGGGCGCTTCTAAAGCATAGCAACGCTTTTCATATAATCAAAATTTTATAAGATATTGAAAATTCCACCTAACATCTTGCCATCACAACATGACACCTGGCAGTCAAAGTGTCAAAGCTTCAAGATGCGCAGGGGGCGCTTTATATTTGAGCTTTGAGACTGAAATGGCAGATGATAACGTGATGAGAAGCGCGAGGGCTCTTCTAGGCGCAGACAAGGCAGGCAAAAGGGGGCTATTATGGCGCAGGGGTAATTTTTGCAATTAATGTGATGTTAGTAATTGTTGAGATATTAGCCATCCCATTAGTCCCACGTGTTTGGAGCCATTGGAGCCCTAACGTCTCTTTACAGAAAGCGCGGGAGCATTTTTTAGGACTTTAGGTAATTTTTGCTAAGTTATCAATCTTGCAATTAATGTGTTCTGGACCCATTGTAACATCTCTGAGGGGTTGGTATGTATATAAATACCCCTCTTAAAAACTCTACAAGTAAGTGTGTGATTTAGGTAACCAAGACACTTGCAAATTTATTTATAAACTTTCTACACTCAATTTCTTTCTTTTTAAAGTGTATTAAATTGAAACTCTTTGTTCAACTAAAACTCTAAAGGATTATTGTGTGAGCCTAGATATTCAAAACATAAGGAATTGGTTGTTGAGTAATCATTAATAATCAAGGATTAAGGGACTTAATAAGAGATTGGTTCACTAAGGGAAGAGGTTTAATATGAGTCTTGAAAATACCAAGTTGTTGGGTGAACTTATAAAACCCAAAGGTTACAATCTTAGTGATTATAGTAGAATACTCAAGTGTGATCTTGATGACTGGATGTAGGGAGAATTATTCTAGAACCACTATAAACCCTTGTGCCATCTTCTCTAATCCTTACTCTCTTTAAATTATCCTTAATCCTTCTTAATCTTTTGGGTTATTATTTAAATCTATCAACTTTCGCAATTTGAGGTCACCAAGGGACAAGAATTTCCCACTTCCGGGTGCTGAATTGACTTTAAGTTGAAAAATTCCCACTTCGAGGTGTAATGGATTTGATGAATGTCTTTTAGGGACAGTACTGGTAATTGGCCCATCCATGGACTAGAATGTAACTTTGAGAGATCATAAACCAAAATGGCACTCTTGCCTTCTTTAGGACATGTATATATCCTTATATCTATTTCCTATCCACTTCTATCCATTCTTTTTGATTTTCTCTCAAGACCTTTTTTTACTCTTTCTTTGATTACTTTCTTGTTTCTCGGCCAAATTTTATAAAATTAGTTTTAGAATGGCAGGCTCTTCTTCGAGATTCATTGGACGTACCTTAGTCCCACTGGTTTAGGAGTTTTCATCGCCTATTTCACACCAAAACAATCTTAGGATTGTCAAAGGGGAAGAAATCCTCATTTTGGCCTAATGGAACACGCATCAAGCATTTTCGGCCATCGGTAAGGTACTTTTCTTGAACTAAACACTATTTCCTATTATTTAACCACTAAATACATGCGTTATTTGCTGAAAAAGTGCAAAAAGATTATGAGAAATTCAAGAAATTATGTGTGCCCTAACCCACAGAGACAATCGGTTGTGCAGTGCCAATTCAGCTTTATACTGAGCTGATTCGACTACAGAGGCCAAAAATTGATCTTTAATGTGTTTTTTAGGAAAATAGTTGAAAATATATAGTATACTTACTTATTTTATGCCTCGATTCATGTGTATTGTGTTTTATACTTATTTTTGTGCTTCTTAGAGTGATGTTATGTCAATTCGGGTTGCAAAAAACTTTTACGGTGCCTTTGAGTGGTTCGACGAGCTATCAATCTCTATGCAGGCTCAAATTGGCGATGCTGGGTTTCACCAGTTTATTGCTACACTATCATCCGTTATTGGGAGGACCGACCATAGCTTTGGTCTATGCATTGATAGAGAGATGGATGGACGCCACCCATAGCTTCCACACACTAGTCAGAGAGTTAACATTGTCTCTACTATCCTTCATTGCCATCACCGATATCGACTTCACGGGTACTCCTGTACCCTTTGATTATGCCATCCATGACCAGTGGTCCAATGTCCAGGACCAGTACATTGTCAATCTGCTAGGGTTCTTGCCGACACATAAGAACACGCGATGCCTGGCCTACTAGAGTATTCCCCTTCACTATACGGGATTCACGCCTTAGACCACTCAAGAGGTGGATCAGATAACCCGAGCCTTCTTGGTCTACCTTTACAAGACTACTCTGTTTAATGATTTAGGGAATTCGCTAAACCTCCACTTCTTGGCTCCATTGAGGGATTTAAACCGGGTTATTGTAGGTAGTGGTTTTGGGCGTGTACCCAAGTGTCTCTAGCAACTATGGCACTGTAAGGATTTTCAACCTAATAAGAACACGCTAACTAATCATAGAGACTAGTGCGGAGATGGAGTCGCCACCCGGATAATTCTTCGGGATACTGTTACTAATTGAATGGCGTACTAGATTCTATAAGGAAGCTTTGCCACATCCAAGGATGGATTTAGAAGCCAACTTTCTTATTTATATATCTTAGTCTTTACTTTTATTGTTTAACAAGCTATTCCCTATAAATGCAACTATTTATATTTTATAACCATCCATTACAGTATGTGAGGTCCTCTTAAGTCTAGCCCATTTTTAATAAGTCCAGCTCATGTTTAATTTGTTAGCAAATTTTTAACTAATTAATTATATGCAAGGTTTACTTAACCTAACCCAATTATAAATTATGCATTTAATTTGAGCCTTTAAGCCTAAATGGACTACCTTTTATATCGAGGCCCAGTTGGGTAATCTTAAATCCAATATGGCCCAATTGATTTAATCAAAGCATGACAAAACTCACTAAGTCTGTATATATTTGAAATTTAAGCCCATTTACCATCCTTTAACCTAATGGAATACTTTTCCATGTTAAGATCCAATTTTAACTTGAAATCTATTTCTCCAGTTTCAATTACGCAATCATATTGCAAATATTTGGCATGCATCAAACAAAGAACAAAAATAAAGTGCGTCTAACTATTACAACCCTCCTATAACTTAGAAATTGAAAGAAAAACACCTAAAACTAAGCTATGGTATACAATACAGGTTAAAATATATAGAAACTCAAATTAGGGCATAAAATTGTTGAAGAAATGATCAGTCAATGGAGAGTCGATCAACTCTAGAGGTTTTCTTTTAGCTGATTCTTTGACTTTCTTGAAATTCTCACGCATTAGGGCCAAATTTACATGCACAAAGTCAAAAATCGATTAGAAACACAAAATAACAAAATAAAAGCATGGAAGACAAATTAAATTAACTAAAACACAAAGAAAATAATATAAACACAAAAAGGAAACTGGTAGAAGGTCAAAACACATTGCATGACAGATTCTAGATTTGAACATACAACCCTAGAACCTTCATATAATCATATAATTATTCATAAAAAAAATAAATCATACAACCCTAATCCTTCTAATCATAATTCAAAATCTAGCATAATCATATTATCAAGTTCAAGACCCAAGGTAGATCATATTATTATATTTAAAACTCAATAAAATCAATAACATGTTAAATCAAGAGAAACCCTAATATAATCATGTTAATTATTGAAAGATAAACCTAATCAACATAAAGAAACCAATAGGGGAAAGATTGATTGATGATACTAGATATGGGGAACCCTCAGGTTATCACTGTAGATTACTAATCTGTGAGTCTCTAGAGATGATGAGGCGGTTAGACTGAAGGGCAGATGAGAATCCAGCATAGCCTAAGATTTGGAGAAAACTTTTTTTGTTCAATGAAAGTATTTCCTAATCTCAGTTCTTTGTTAGTATCATATGACTAAAGTTACCAAGAAATACTCATGCCTTTGAGAATGTAGGTTCTTTTAGTGTTTTCTCTACTAACCACTAGTATTTGCTCAAAGTTAATAATAATCATAACGCTAGAATTAGGTTATAATGATGCTTATATAGAGTTAGGGTTTTTAGGAAACCCTAATGCGTGCTATTCACACACCGCAAAGTGCGCCGATCATATTAAGTAATATAATGATAAGTAAGAGTATCGTTCCATTAGAGTATCGTTCCATTAGCAACCTAATTGTAAGTAGTATCTTCAATCATACTCTAATATTTAGCACTCAAAATGTTATTTGGGTGTAGTTATATTTAAAAGTAAAACAATCATGAAAATAAAGATTAAAATGATTGGTAAATTTATCAAGGATAAAGCTTATTTAGGTAGTGAATCCCCTTAACAAATTAAGTATTTCATAAAACAAATGGCAATTAATTCAAATCAAGAGTTGAGTTGGAATTCCATAAAATTAGGTTTAAACCTTTCTCAAGTGATTAAACCCCTAATTCCTAAGAGGAAGGAGAGGAATCTTATCTAAAACCCACACTCACTTAGGTCATGCATTAAGATTAAGGAACTATTAAACCAAATGATCTTGTAGATCTATTTCTAGTTTTCCAATCAATCCTCAATCCTTAAGATATGATCAATTCTTAAAAATTTATCTCTAATCAGTTTATGAAAAGAATCCCCAATTAAACATCGACTTATCAATTAAACCAGATAATTAAGCAATCAAAGGAACGACAAACTCATTGAAAAGATTAATTGCATTAAATTTGAATCAATCCATACAAAATAAATTAGAGTTTATCAAAACCCAAATAGCAAGAAAATTAGTTTCTAGACATTACAATAAAGGAATAAAGATTAGGGGAAGAAGATCTCAAACTATTCATGAAAGAGAAGAAATAAAAATCTTCAATCTTGAATCCTCAATCTTTAAAAGCAATAAAAGGAATGATGTTCTTCCTTGAGAAATACCAATCAAAACCCTAGAAATGAAAGAAAGATGAAGTTTCTAAGTGTTTCTCTTTTTAGAAATGGAAATATGACCTCCCTCCTTTAAAGAAAACCTAAAAGATCTTAAATAGTATGTCTTTAAGAACCACACGAGGGCCACATGAGCACCACACAGTCGTGTGGCGTCCTTGGCTAAAATTCTTTCTTAAGAATTTCCTCTGTCCATACGGGAAGTGCACATGAGCATGTCCTCTTTCCGTGTCATGTCTTAGACAATCTGCCATTTTTTCCATCTCACACGGGAAGCCCACACGGACGTGTGCCTCTAGTGTCTTCTACTCCTTCATTCTACTAATTTTTACACTTCACACGGGAAGGTTCTTCCCATGTCTTGCCGGTGTAATACTCTTTTCCTTAATGATCAAGTGCTCCTTGGTTGATTTAAGGTAAAATCAAGGTAAAACAAGATTCAAAAGTAAGTGCTTTTAGCACTTATCAAACCATAAAGGAGTTGATCGACTCATATCAATTTTTTCAAAAAGAAAAGATATCCTTTATCAATTATTAATATTCAATAAATAAATTCTTAAAAGTTAAATTAATATCAATAAAATCTATATATTATCATTAATACCTTCTAGAATATTTTTATTAATTTTTGGTGTTTTAAAATCAAAATACAAAAACGACACTAGACTTCGAAAATTAGCCGATTGGCACTTTATAGAGCCGGTTGACTCTATGTATAGCTAATTTGGTTGTACATAGAGCTAATTTGGCTGTAAGTAGAGCCAATTGGCTCTAAGGAGCAAAAAGGTTTGAGAAATTTGCACTTTGGTCCCTAAACTTACTAAAACTGTTGTTTCACCACTCAAAGTTAATTTTTTTATCAATTAAGTCCAAATTGATTCTGGAAAAGTAATTTTGAGTCCAATTATTCTCAACTCTAACTTGGATTCATCCATCCTCAATCTTCTGAGACTTGAGAAATGCAGTAACTTTCATCATAGGATTTTCCTTAATTCTCTCGATATCTAGATTTGAAAAATGGGTGCTGATAGCTACTCCTATTTTGTCGAATTTAATAAACATTCACGCGGTTAAATAAATTGAGATAAATCATAATATCAAGGACATGGTTAAAAGGATATATTGATGAGCTGTAGAAGCCACACCCCTTAAGCTCCAACTGATGCATAAACTTTCATTTGATGTAGGGACCACGCTGGCTTGAGATGTGAGGACTGCGCCTGCTTCAATTCTTGAGGATTTCACTTGCTTGAATTTTGAGGACTTCGCCTACTTTAATTTGAGGACTTCGATTGCTTAGAGTTTTGAGGAGTCCCCCTCTTTCACTTTTGAGGACTTCGCATGCTTTGAGGTCTTTGCCTGCTTTTGAATTTATGCTTGACTTACCACCTTCCGAGTACTAAGTCTAAATTTTAAGTTCAAGCTTCTCACTTTGTGATGTAATTGACTTGACAGATGTCTTTTGGGGGCTGCACTGATAATTAGCCCATCCGGGGACTAAAATGGAATTTTGAAAGGTTATGGACCAAAATGACATTTTTTCCTTCCTTAGGATGTATATATGTCCTAATATCCATTTCTCATCTCTACTTCTTATCTTCTCCTTCTTCCTCTCAAAACCTCCTTCTACACTTTCTTTGATTTATCACTCATTTTGTAACCAAATTTCAAAAATCTTGAAATGGCTAGTTGTTCATCAAGATCTATTGGACGTACACTAGTCACTCAAAATTAGGAGTTTTCACCGCCCATTTCTTGCCAAAATGATCTCGGACTTGTTAAAGAGGAGGATAACCCCATTTTGGCCAAATTAAACATGCACCGAACATTTTCGATCGTCAGCGAAATATTTTTCTTACACTAAATCTTGTTTCCTCTGATATATGTACTAGATACACGCATTATTTGCTCAAAATACAAGAAAATTTATGAAATTTTGATGAATTTCTAAAGCCTTGACCCATAGTGTCAATTGGCTTTATGTAGAGCCAATTCGGTTGTGCGCATAGTTGATCTACTCTATGTAGTGCCAATTAGGCTTTGTGCTGAGTTGATCAACTCTGCACAGTTTGAATTAATCGTGCGTAGGCCAAAAACCAATTTTTAGGTCATTTTGATGAAAATAACAAGAAATAAACAACATACTTACTTGTTTTGGGTCTCGATATGTGTGCATTATTTTTGTGTACCTATTTTTGCACTTTTTATAGTAACGTTTTAGCGATATGGTTCACTAGAAATTTTTATGGTGCATGTGAGTTGTTCAATGAGCTATCGAGCTCTATGGAGGCTAGGATTGGCGACACCAGGTTTCACCGGTTCATTACTACATTTCCATCCGTTACTGAGAGGACTGACCATACCTTAGTTTGTGCTATGATGGAGCGGTGGATGGACACCACCCATATGTTTTACACAGTGTTCAGGAAGCTAACGTTATCTCTGCTATCCTTCATTGCTATTATTATGATAGACTTTATAGGTATGCATGTACCTTTTGACGATGCCATCCACGACTAGCGCTCCGATGTTCGGGACCATTACATTACTGATCTGCTAGAATTATTATCAGTGTGCAAGAACACTCAATATTTGGCCTATTAAAGCATTTCCCTCCATTATAGGGTCCTCGAACTGCTTGAGAGGTAGATTATATGGCTCAAGCTTTCCTTGTGTATCTTTTCGGGACTACACTGTTTAGTGATTTAGGATACTCACTAAACTTTCGCTACTTGGCCCTATTGAGAGATTTAGACTAGGTCTCCTCTTTCAACTGGGTATCTACAGCTCTTGCTTATCTATATCATCAAATGGACATTACTGTCCGTGGGAGCAAGAGGATATATGACTTTTGGCATGCAATACATGTAAGTTCTATCCATTTTGATTTCTCCATTTCTACTTTCTTGTATTTACATGTCAGTCATTGATTTTTAATTTGTAGATTTAGGCCTTGGAGATTGGCCTTCTAATGGGCTCACAACCTATCAACACGTCCCAAGCCTTCCCACACTTAAGCTGCTGGGGTTCAAGTCAGAGCATCCTACTGGAGTGGGTGCAGGTTCATATGCATCGCATGTGGATCAATTCTTTAACCTGGGATAAGGTAAAAGAAAATTTATTAGTTATATTTGTAGTTTACAAGTTTTAGTCACCAACTTTGTAATTTGTAGATTTATAGTGACTAGCTTGGTGAGCATCGTCACTAGGATCCTTACATGCTCTCTGCTGCGGACCTTGAGCATAGGAGGGTCCTCTTGATTGGCCCAGCTTGTTGGATGAGGAGGATATGTCCTTGGGTTTCAAAGGGTAGGGAACGCAAATCCATTGTCGAATTTGTAGGAAGATGGCGGTAAGAGGCTGCACTTGCAGCGGCAGTGAGAAGGAGCAACTCTCTCCTCGAGCTCGATGTCAAATGGCGAGAAAAGAAGAAAAAAAGGGTGGCACCGATAAAAGGAAGGGGAAGGAAGAAGTTTCGGTGGTTTGTTGGAGGTGCAGGCAGGTAGAAATTGAGTTAAAGGTCTAGCAATCTTAGAGAAGTTCTTAATGAACCTCCTATAGAAACCTGCATGACCTAACGCTCAAGCATGTGTTCTAGATTATGCAAACAGTGAGTGAAGGAGTTACCAAATACAGAAAAATCATTCATAAAGACCTCCATGGACTCCTCAATCATATCGTGGAAGATCGCCATCATACACCTTTGAAAAGTCACAAGTGCATTGCACAATCTGAATGGCATCCTCCTATAAGCAAACGTCCCATATGGGCAAGCAAAGGTTGTCTTCTTTTGGTCTTCATGTGCAATGGAAATCTGGAAGTAACCTAAAAAACCATCTAGAAAGTAGTAAAACATATGCCCAGACAACCTTTCCAACATTTGGTCAATAAAAGTGATATTTTTTGCGTTGATTTACTTTATTTTTCATACATGTCATATACCTAAATATTATTGATTTTGCTTTCTTTATTTGTACATCCTATGTGGGGTATCCACTTTGTTTTACACTGAGGACAGTGTGTTCTTCAAGTGTGGGGTGGGTGTGGGTAAACCGTATATTCCCTTCTCCTTTCTATGACTTTTGGATGTGTTTAAAATTGCTATCACTGGTGTTGTATATTGTTAGGATGTTAGGACCCATGTTCTTCATGTCACTTAAGCTTAGTTTGTTCTTTTGTAATTAATGATTTAATTCACATACTTGTAATTGATTATCCTTCTCAATTTTTTTCTCTTGGAAAGCAATTTCACTGTGTTCAATATGTCACTTTGGCCGGGTTAAACCGGTGTTGCTTGAGTTCTTTGCAAATTTCTATCCTTTATCTTTGAACTTTGATTTTGCTAATCTCTTATACCATTTATGTGATGATTCAATTGATAAGTTTGAGAACCAATTGCAAATTTTAGCCACTTCAAACGTGAGTTTGTGAACCAAAATTTGAGCATCCATTGCAAATTATGCTCATGATTTTTCTTGTTTGAGTGTGCGTTGTACTTAATTTTGTTTCTAGAACATGCTCTGTAATGCTTGTTGAGGTTACATGAATTTTTGAATACCATTAAATGATTTGGGTAACTTAGGATTCACCACATTTGGCCAAAAGCCTACCCTTTGTTTCCATTAATCAGCTAGTTTTGAGTCTTAACCTTTTCTTCATGATTTACACCCATACACTACATTTATACCATTCTTTACTTTTGTCTTTTCTTTCACATTGTATGCTGAATAATTATGTAATATGCTTGTTCTTTTATGGAATTATAGTGCCTAATTTGTTAAAAATTCACTTAGTCCTTTTAATCATTCTTTGATGCTTCCTTTAATCCAAATTGTATAATCATTCTCTTTGTTTGTTTCATTAACCATGCAGCCCCTATGTAAGCTGCTGTGGTATTTGGAAAAAAATAAATGAAAAAAATAAAAATAAAAATAAATTTAATTTAATTAACTGTTTATTGTGCTTCTTTCTTAGCTCTTTTCTCTTTTGGATTCAATTCTTTGAGCATTCTCTACTTTAAATAAGGATTAGTGAGTACTTTTGTTGATTTGGCATTCAGCTCCTGAAGCATTGATTATAAATAATTACATGATTCTTCAGTATACTTTACACTTCTATCCAAATATTCTTACCTTTATCTTAGCCACATTTCAACCCTTATAAAGACCCTTTGATTTTGGTATTCATTTATTCGCAATAGTGAAGATGGGGTTTATGAGCAAGCTTATGATAAACAGGTTTTGTGCATCTGCATTGAGGGAATCTTTTTGTTTACCTGTAAACACTGTGAGTGATTTGAGAGATCCCTATGAGGCAATGGTTCCTAGTCTTTTAATGCTGAGTTGTTGTATAAGTGTTACTTCGAGATGGTATTATTATAGTTCTTCTTTGAAGGTATATAATTTGTTTAGCTACTTGAGTTTCATTCTTTATATGTTGAATAAGGTTAAGTTGTGAACCTTAGCATGGATTTTGAGGGGTGATTGTTGCTTATATATGTATTGAGTTATTGATTTTTTGAGGACAAGCAAAAGCTTAAGTGTGGGGTGATTTGATATGCACTATGTTACACATATTTATATGCCCAATTACTTCTATGTTTGTCCATAGTTATCTTGTTTCATGCCACAATCACTTGTGTTTTGGTTCATTTCATATTTCAAGTGATCATTGATGGACATTATCAGTATTTTACTGCGATATGTGTGAATACAGACCAGAATCCATCAAAATTGAACAAATGCTAGCATTTTAAGGTTGAGCACGGCCTGGACTCTGGCCATGTTGAACCATCGACCTTTGATCCTCAAATATGGCCTTTCGGCACAGTTTCCAAGGCCACCATGGTCTCAATCACGGCCCGTGGTGGCTCAGCACTGGTGAGGGCACGGTCAGGGAGCAGAGGATGAATTTTGGGACTCGGAGGTCCAACACGTCCTGGACTCTGCCTGTGCTGACCAGCACGGGCTTGACCATGGCCGTGCTTAGACATTTATATGGGCAAATTCGATTTCTTTTATGGGGGTTCAGTTTTCTGACTTTAGATCACATATACGCACGCAAGCCATTTTTTTCCAGACTTTGACATTCGACTTTGGGAGACCATTTTGCATATTGAAGGACGGATCTCAATGGTTCAAGTATCACATTGAAGATCAAGAGTGGATTTTGAGACATTCAAGAGGCAATTCGAGGTTCATTATTCAGATTTGGGGATTTAGGGTTGTTCATCTGTGTTGAAGAAGAAGGATGTACATGTTCCCAATTTTCTCTTCTGCATTTGTTCTTTATTTTGTGTTATTTATTAGTATGAGTAGCTAGAGCTGTTGAACCCATTGGGGTTCCTTTGTTTGTTGGATTGCACTTAATGTTTATGAGACTTTGATTATCAATGCTTGTATTCTTCTTGCTTTCAGTATTAATAAGATATTGCATTATTCATGAGACATTGTGAATTGTGTTGTTCAGATTGCTTTCTGTAATTGAGATATTCACTTAGTAGTTGAAAATTTGAATAGCAAGAACTAGTTAATGATTACTTAGAGATAAGGGTAATTAACTAGTCGGATTGAGAATTAACAACTCTTAATAGTAGTGGATTAATCTTAAAGCTAACTTAAAATCAATCCTAGGATGAGATTCCGTCGTTTAGGTTCTTAGGTTAGGAATTCGGTGTTCTCGAGAGGAAACTCGAATCAATTTAGAATCCACTCACGAGTACTCACAATTGGTAATCAATCTAATTTCTACCTTCCCTAAAATCAAACTAACTTAGGTCCCCCTTGGGTTTGCTTTCTTTCCTTGATTGTTTCACTATTATTTAAGGTTAGATAACATAAGACGCTGGAGTAGTTCTAGGTTCACCGTTTCCTGAGAATACGACCTTGATACTTGCCATTAGTGCTAGTCTGCATCGATAGGTTCACTGCCTTAGATTGTAGCTGCATAAATAGCTCATAAAAAAGGAAGGGAAAAATGGTCCTTTCCAGTGGCATCATTTAGCCTCCTATAATCTATGCACACTCGAAAGCCCGTTACCATTCTAGTCGGTATAAGCTCGTCCTTCTCATTTTTAACCACAGTCATACCTCCCTTCTTGGGAACCACCTGCACAGGACTAACCGAAGAACTATCAAAGATAGGCTAAATCAAACCTGCATCAAGAAGTTTAATTACCTCCTTTCTAACCACTTCCTTCATGTTCGGATTTAGTTTGTGCTGTGGTTACACCACTGGCTTGTAACTATCCTCTATAAGGATCTTGTGCGAGTAATAGCTAAGACTAATCCCAGGAATGTCAGTAATTTTTCAAGCAAACACCTTCTAGTACTTCCTAAGAGAGGCCAAAGTCATCTCCTTTTCCTTGAGTGTCAAGTCCGCTGCCAGAATGACAGGCAACCTGTTGTCCTCATCTCAATATGCTTTGGGAGCTCTTTCAACTCAAGAACTGGTGGTTCCTCGATTGATGGCTTCAACTTCTGCGCACCAACCCTGTTAATTATAACAAACTCATTATCCTCTTCGCTTGGCCATTAGCTAACAAAAATTCAAGCTGCTACAACACTTTCTCATTTGATAACTCATGCTCATCTTACATTGGCAAAGTAACTTGTAGAGGGTCTTCAACTAACATTTGCTGCAACTATGTCTCAACAACATTATCAATTATATTATTAGAATACACAGCATCATCATGATCTAAAGACTGTTTCATAGAATTATTCAAGTCAAAGGTGACAGTCTCATCCTCTACCCTAAGTTCAAGCTTTCCATCACAAACATCTATAATTGCCCTAGATGTTGTAAGGAAAGGTCTACCTAGAATCAAAGGTACACTACTCTTACCATCCACGTCTAAGATCACAAAATCAACAGGAAATATGAATTTATCCACCTTAACAAGCACATTCTCTACAATACCCCTAGGGTGCTTGACTAACCTATCAGCTAGTTCTATACTCATCCTAGTAAGTTCTGTCTCTCCCAGCCCCAACTTAGCAAACAGGTTGTACGGCATTACATTAATGCTAGCTCCTAAATCAGCTAAAGCATCACTAATAGTTAAGTCACCTATAACATAAGGGATAGTAAAACTCCTTGGATTATGTTTCTTTTCCGGTAACTTGTTCTGGAAAATCGCCGAACATTCCTCATTTAACGTCACGAATAAGTCCTTAAACTTCCTTTTGTTGCTAAGGATCTCTTTTAAGAACTTCGCATATCTCGGCATTTGCAAAATAGCTTCAACAAAATATAAGTTTATGTGCAGTTGTTTAAATACATCAAGAAATTTACCAAACTACTACTCGACTTGCGCTTGCTTCAACCTAGCAGGGGACAGAATTTTGGGCTGGTATTCCCTCAATGAAATCTTCTTTGCCTCTTCCTTCTATAATTCCTTTGCCTTATTATCTTCAACCTTTCTGCTTAAATCTACCTGCATATCAACATCATTATTAGAAATAGAAGAAGAACTAGGAATATACTTACCTGATCGCAAAGTGATTGCATTCACATGCTCTCTCGGGTTGGACTATGTATTGCTAGGCAAAGTCCCCGGTTGCCTCTCAGCCAACATCTTAGAAATTTGGCCTATTTGATTATCTAAGTTATGAATGGAGACCTGTTAACTTCTAAGAGCTACGTTTGTCTGCTGGAATCTGGTCTTTGAAGTGGACATAAACTTCATCATCTGCTCCTCTAAGTTAGGCTTTTCCCCTTGAGTTTGAGGAGACTGAGGTGGGAGAACAGATCGTTGTGGTTGCTGATATAGTCGCTAAAACCCTGGTGGCCCTTGGTTATCGTTGTTCCTCCATCCAAAGTTCGGATGATTTCTCCATCCCGGAGTATAAATGTTGCTATATGGGTTATTGTGCTGCCTAGGCTGACTCTCCATATAGTCCACATGTTCATGGTTAAATGAAGAAAGACCAAACATACCTCCCGACATATAGTTACTATTGAAATGCGGGCCACCGCAAAACTCACAACTTGCTTGAGCTGCTTGGACAGGCATCTGGAGTTTATCAATAAGTTCATTCCACAACGGACTAGACCGGAATAGGCTTATATACATTCTCATTATGAGAAAGAAGGGGTTATTCGAGCGTATCTAAATAGATACTATGTTTACATATAGATCTCCCTGTCATTACATTCTTAGGAATAAGCGTAATCGGTCCCGTTTTTATATATATATCTCTTCTTATTTTGGACCCTCTTCTATTCACCTCTTTGGGCTTCTATTGAATCGAGAAATGGGTTTATATATGGTATGCGGGTAGTTGAATGAGACAACAGGCGGGTTACACGTCATTTTTTCCTTACTTATTTTCTACCTTCGCTTTCTTAATAAGTGGCAAGTAAGTATGTCTACTACTAGCTTCTTTCTGACTAGTTGCTTCCTTATAATGATAATATAAACAAGTAGGTCCCTAAGTCTTATTTAGACTTTTAGTTTAGGTGACTAAATTTGGAATGAGTGCACTGATGGATCATGAAAACATTTCTCTTATCTCAAAGTAATAGGAAAATCTCTACTAGCGGCGGGCGACAAGGACATAAAGTAAGTTCAGTTGGAAGCCTAAGCCAAGACGGTTTTATTAGATATCCCTTTTTTTTCCGATCCAGTTCCTCCATCACCGTTAACCCTAGTTAGATTCAGACATGATACACTTTTTAGTTATTGGGAGAACTACTATGAAAGATACAACTGCTAGTCACTCCCTAGGGATCTATTTTTTTATTTATATTTAATATTAATTTAAATCTTTTTTATTTAATATTATTAATATTTTTATTTAATAATATTAATATTCATTTTTATTTAATAATTTAAATATTTATTTTAATTTAAAATGAAATGTTCATTTTATTAATAATTTATTGTACTCTCCAAAGAGCAACTCTTCTCAAAATCTCAAAAGGTGCTGAACTGGAAGGTCCAATGGAGATAGTCTCACCCGTTATGCTATATAGGACGGAGTTCGAGGTGCTTTTCTCTTACCCTTATTAGGAACCTTTTAACCAATCTTGGATACTCACACCTAAGCCTCGCTTAAAAAAAATGCTATTTTACTAATAAGAATAGGAAAAAGACACTACCTTTTTTAATTAAAGAAGCCGAAGGGGTGAACGAGCGCTGTGGTAACGAGCCGTAAGAAAGATGAGCCCCGGTTGATTGGATGCTTCCGTTAGACTCTTGTTATGTAAGGGCACCTAGCTTACAATCACTAGTGATCTTATATACAATATGGCCAAACGCTTCGTAGGTAAGAGAAAAGCTATTATGTCAACTATAGTCTAATGAGATAAAAAAATTAGTATAATTATAAATGAATCTATTAGAAATAAAATAGAAATAAAAATAATAATAAAATTTATATTAATCTATATTTATATATATATATATAAGCTAGAATTCTATCTCTCTTCGATTATTCAATTGATAGGGCGTCTCTTGTTCAAGAAAAAGCTCTTCCTTTTGGTGAATATCCTCCCGTTGTTTCCATTTCCCCCGCGGTTTCGCCCTTTCACAATGAGAGATTGATGTTCTTGAAGGAGGGCCCGTTTCCGCTCTTTAAGAGCTCGAATGCGGTCTGAAACCCGTATTAGCTCAAATCGGTGGATGAAGAATTCAATTTCAAACCATAGCCTCTGGATTTAGATCGATATTGCCTGCCTTTTAAATCTAATACACAAATATGTGCATCACGAATATTGATTATTACAATTATTTTTTCCTTGTTCTTCTTCTTTCTCTTTTATCGATATCTATTATTGGTACTTGTTAATTTAATAAATGACTAACCAATTTTTTAAAATGAAAAAAAAACATTTTCAAGTTTTTCGTGAGATTTGGCCCACCAATGACTACATATTCTCGCCTGGTGCCTGAACCTTGCTCATTTACATTTGGAAAAGACAATAGGGATACACTTAACTATAAGGGGTAGAGCTTCAAGCATGTGGAAAAAGGGGATTTGCGATCCCAGGTAAGATCGGTTCAGGATCATGGGATCCTTTTCTATCAGATAGGATGGGCTGTTGCACAAAATGTATTTTAGGCATTTTTTTATGGTAGGAATACTACTTTTTACGTCGACTACTACATAAGAGCGATAGCGAAGCCAAGCCGTATAAAGGTGGGGGAAGAGGGGGCCTCTTCGATAGAAGAACTTTTTCTTCTTGGTCCCAATTCAACACTAAACAAAGTCTTTAGGTTTAAATCCCCTATCACTTAAAGCCACCTCATGAGCCAAGGAGATCTTCTCTACAATAATTAGTCCTTTAACAAAAAAATGCCCATTGTTCCTTAAAAATTGATTCTAGGGTGGCATCTATACTGATTCAAGATGGAATTGACTTGATCGAGAGAAATGGGAAACTCGATGGAATACGACCTCGATCACATCTTGTCCCATGTACTTCCCTTTGCCTTTCCGCTCACTTGGACTTGATCTGATCCCATCAAATTAAGGCATGACCAGTGCTCAAGTACACCTCATCGTAACTGGTAAATTTATATGTTTGAATTATTTTTGCTTTCTTCCCCGGGCTTTGTTTATTTGTGAAAGAAAATTTCCTAAGCCTCTAGTAGGAAGTGGCATAACAAAACAGCCCTAGTAGCTGCACATGAATGGACAGAAAAGGATCCATTAGTTTGTAAGGGATTCAATGCAGACTTTGATGGAGATCAAATGGTTGTTCATGTACCTTTCACCAGTTGGAAATGGAGGCAAGAGGTTGCCCTCTTGAAACACTTTATATATCTCTTCCCTTCCCGGCTATGAAGCTAAGTCTTCAGCCATAAGTCCGAGAGAAGCCCCTTACACACACGGGAAAGGTAGGGGGTAAAAGCAACAGGAAGTGGAATGAGAAGTTGGTCCATGTAAATGATTGAGACCTTGCAAATAACAACGCTCCTTCCCCATATGGAGTTCGGAACCTAAAGGCAATTGTTGAGTGAACTGTATCTTCTTTGTGTTATTTGACAGAGATGGGTTCATTAAAAATTCACAGATGAAAAAAAAAATATTTATCCCCTTTTATATCTTACAGCTATAGTTTTTTTTGCCCTAGTGGATCTCTCTTTTATTTAATAAAAGTGATTTTAATATTATTATGATTCAAGAGAAAGTAACAATATCTACTCGGACATTGAGGTAAGACTACGTCCCTCAAAACTAGAAAGATCAGAAGTAATCAGAGCTATAGTTGTACGTACTTGTAAAGAACTCAAATGTGAGCTCTCTATCTTACTAATAATAAAGAGGCTCGAAAGCGGCGAAGAAAGTTAAGCTGCTCTAATAACGTCTCTATCTGAACTGTGAAATCCTAAATCAAAACACATTAGAATAACTTCAAACACATAGATCTGCAGCCTTTTGTTATTTCTTCTTTGGATACCAGGTCAAGATCCCTGGTTTTTCCTACTGGTAGATCATTTTAGCTTTCCCCTCATTAAGCTCCCAGGTGCCTTTATCTGTAAAGAAATATTTCAAAACCTGGCACGCAGTTCCTGCTAGCATCGATCCATGGCTCCGGAAAACCAAAAAAGGGAAAGTTATATCCTTCCTTGAGAAATCGCCCATGCAGAGTCTTCAGATATTTAAAACCTTAATTACGATCCTTTTTTTGTCTTCCAATTTTTGGAGATCTTCTTCCGTAGGTATATACCCCAACGCAAAAGGCAGTAACTCATTGATCTATTTGAAAGTGGATGGGCCTATGTTGCCTTTCCCTTGTAGCAAGCGTAACCCTGACAATATTTATAACTTCAAATTTTCTGGATTTCCATCCAGATAAAAAGTTTCATAAAGTGGTATATTTTAAAAATTTAAAATAAAGTTTTATAATCAGATCTGATCCGTTCAGATTCCACATATCCAACCGATTTGGTCTGGTCCTAATCGGATCTGATCCGTTCAGATTCCACATATCCAACCGATTTGGTCTGGTCCTAATCGGATCTGATCCATTTAGATTCCACATATCCACCCAATTTGGTCTGGTCCTATCCGACCCCATAATTTAGAATGGCTGGCGTGTTTTGTACAATAGAATGGGAAGAGGGGAGTCGTGCCGATTCTCTCTCCGGGCATGAGTAGGAACATCAAAATTGAAGACCAAAATCTTTGTTGACGAAAATAAAATAAAGAATCAATGTGTAGGTTCTAACCCTCCTTTTTCAATAGTGAGTACTTTTTAAATTAACTCTTTTTTTTTTCTAATATCTAATGCTAATGAAAGGGCTTTTCTGCCAGTTTTCAAGAAAGATGAGTTTTAACCTGTTTACCTATAAAATAAAATAAAAAGGTTTCCCTATAAAGATAAAAAGAAATTATTAAACTTATCAAACAAACTTCTCATTGATGTATTTTTTCATCGAGATTCAATTCAAATTCAATTCATCGAGATTCTCATTATCTTCAATTCTTTTAGGTTTGTGCTCTACTCGAGTAAAGATTTGCCCAATTTTTATTTGCCCATATAGAGCAAATGCCCCAATACCGCATCTTTTTGTTACAACTTTTTTTTATCTAATTCATTTCACATCTTCTGCCAAATATTTGACATATTCATTATTGTATTATTTGATTGAGTATGATTAGCAGTTTGAAATTATTTCAACTTCATAAATAGAATATGACACGAGCAGTAATCGTAATAGATATATTACCAATTTCATAAATAGAATATGATACAAGTAGTAATCATAATAGATATATTACTAATTGGGTTCTTATAAACGAAGCCTAGATGTAATATCCGGAATTTTTATATATTTAATAATGAGTATTTATTTATTTAATTTAATTTATTTTATTTTTATTTGGTTTAATTTGAAATGATTTAATGGAAATTTTAATATTAGTCAATTAAATGAATTATTTTTCTATACCCAATTAGTTGAAATTTTAAGAATTAATTAAGTAATTATTTGAAGGGTAGAATATATTTTTGGTTATTCTAATTTTTCCCCAATGTATATGTATAAATAAAATTATATATATTGGAAAATTTTGGAAGAAATTGTAAAGGATGTTTTTATAAAAGAATTTTGGAAAAATTGGTATTTTAATTGATTAGTGGTATTAGATTTTAAGTTGGAAATTTATTATTTCAATTAATTTTGTGTTAGGACTAAATTAGAAATTTATTTTGGAATAAGGATTGAAAGTATAATTTTATTTTTATGGGGTTTTAATGGAAATTTGTGAGTTTGGTATTTTCGTAAATAAATATGTCGGTCAGGGGTATTTATGTAATTATGTATTTTCAATAATTCGGATTTGGCCCAAATTAATTAGTTAAGAGTTTAATTGAAGGCTAAAGAAAAGTTTAGGGGTTAAATTAGAATTTTTCTGGATGGAATTGTAAGTAATTAAGAAAGTTGAAGGACCAAATTGTAATAAGGAAAAGTTCGGGGGCCTAATGTCGATATTGAAAGGAATGGGATCGGGGAAGAAGAAGAAAAAGGAAGAGAGATGTCGGGGGAGAGAGAGGAGTGCGCGGAGGAAAGAGCTGCGGCATCGGGACCGTCCGTCCGGGAAGTCGGCGATCTTTGGCCGGCAATGATAGTAGCACCAGCGAGGGAGGAAGATGGCCGACGCTTCCTTGCCACCGTGCGGGCGCTTCCGGCGTCGGTGGTCGCTGATCTTGGTGCCAATCGACTCCTCTCGGCCTTAGCTTTATTTTGGCGGCGGTGGTGTCGACAATAGTGGCCGGAAACAGAAGATCCGGTGGAGAGAGAAAATGGAGGCAGCCAGCGTTTTTGGGTTTTTCCGGCGAGCTTCGGCGAGTTGTGGATGATCGGAGGATATATTCCGACTCTCCTCAGCTCAAGCTTCGAAATGGCACCGGTTTTGTGGCGATCCGACTTCGTTTGTAAATCGACGGCCGAGATCGTCCGTAAATCTCTTCGGATGATCGGGTGTCAGATCGGAAAATCATAAGCAGGGATCGTCATCAGCGCGTCGTTGTGAGTTCGATGGTGTGTTCGGATCGTCAATCGGACTCCGGCGGTTGGAGGCGAGTCGACCGAGCGATCAAGCGTCTCGATGATCTGTTTGTTCGGCTCGCTCCAACCGAGGCACCGGAGCAGAGCTAGGAGGTCGCCCAATTCTGTGAGTTAAAGTCATTTAATCATTGCACTATTGCTAAGTCTGATTTTAATATGCTATTTTAGAATTTATGCTTAATATGATTGTTAGTATCGCAAAATAAATGATTTCACTTGATTATTAATTATTGAAATAATATAAATATTATTATTAGTAACGCTATAATAATACATACGTTATTATTTTTTCCTCACGAATTGCACGTTGCTTTGCTCTAAATTTTTAATCTTTATTTTGATAATGTGTTGGATGATTTAATTAGACAATGATATTTATTAAATGTGATGTTTGCGATTTGGGAAATGTGGCCTTGTAGAACATGCCGCCTGGTGGGTTACATCAGGACCGCGTGCGCACCGGTAATGATCATGGACGGGTAATAAGATTTTCATGAGTTTGCCCTGGTCGAGCATGGCTCTCTGGGCTGATTTGAGTAAATTGCGGTAATAAGATTATTATGAGTTTTGCCCTGGTCGAGCATGGCTCTCTGGGCCGATTTGAGTGAGATGCCGGAGTAAAGGACCCTGGTCGAGCTTTGCTCTCTAGGCGCCGGCTTATTTGAATATTAAGTGACCGGACTAGAGTTAAGGACCACAGTCGAGCTTAGCTCTGGGCGCCGATCTATTGGAATGAGATGCCGGAGTAAAGGTCCCTGGTCGAGCTTTGCTCTCTAAGCGCCGGCTTGGCTTATTTGGATACTTAAGTGACCAGACTGGAGGTAAGGTCCCTGGTCGAGCATTGCTCTCTAGGCGCTAGTCTTATTGGATTAAGAGAGCCAAAATGGCTACTAGAACTTGGGGATTAGGGTTCTACTGAGCCACTCGTCCCGTAAAAGTAAAAATATATTTTATTTATTTATTTGGTATGATTATAGTATGATTGGTATTTATGTGCATGATTTGATATACTGATTCAAATAATTAATATCTTCTGTGAAGACTGCAATAGTCTCAAGATTATTTGATTTTAGCTCACTCTCGAGACTGACAGTCTCAATTTTTTTTTTTCAGATGCGTGACTGTTAGTCTTCCAGCGACTCTTATTCAGTAACCCGACTCCTTCATCATCGGGTGATGTATTTAATTTGGTATGTAAATTGGTAAATCTTAGATTCTCCGCAGTAGTAATAGTAGATGTATCAGTTGTAAATTTTTCTGAGTTTCGGGTCTCGCCTAATTTTTCTGGCAGGCCGAATTAATTGTAAATTTAATGGTTACGAAATTGTGGAATCAATAGTATTAATTGAGATGAGATTTGATTGAGTTAGTGAGTTTCAGGCTTACTACGGGATTCGGTGGCCGTAAGCCTACCCATTCCCTAGTGCCGGTCACGGGCCCACGGATGGGGTCGTGACACTAGATACTTCATTTTTTCTTGTCCAAACAAGCCAACCATAAATTATTCTAATTGATATATATATATAATATTAATCTGAGTACCTCAAAAGTATAGATCTAATTGGACTTCATTGCATTTTACGGTCCAAATTTTGGATGATTTAATTAATCTTTCTTGGGCGAAACCAAGAATATCTCAATCGGGGAGAAAACGGGAGAATCCCGTATGACCCAATATATCTGACAAGTCGCACCATACGTCAATCCAAATGGAATCGTCTTCCCCAGGATTTTGAAATGGGACTTTTAGAACACCAATTGACATTAAATGACAGAAAAATTTTAAGTACTCTATTTCACTTTAATGTGAAAACGTAACAATGAATTTATTATCTTAATAATAATAACAATCCTTATAATATTTTATACATGGATTTGCTAAGTTTATATTTAAATATTTAATATTATTTAATATTATTATTATATAATATATAATTTTAATATATTATTATTATAATATATAATTATAATATTTATTTAATATTTATTATATATATTATATAATATTTATTAGAATATAATATTTATTATAATTTATTTTTACATAAATATTTATTATTATATATTATATTTATATTTTAATATATTATTATTATATAATATATAATTATAATATATTATATATTTTATTATAATATATAATTGTAATATTTATTATAATTTATATATATATATATATTAGATACTAGAATTATATTCTAATTTAATAAAAATTTAATAAATTTAATATTAAATAAATTTAGTATTATATTCATATATTAATATATTAAAATATATTAAAATTTAAGATATATTAAAATATAAAATAGAATCAAATATTAATATTATTATAATTATATTAAAAATAAAATTATAATATTAAAATATTAAAATATTAAAATAGAATTGAAAGAAAAATTCCCTTATAGCCTTCTTAACGCTTAACGCCCCCTTAGATTCCTTGAGCTTGTAAACATGACTCTTTCCATAAAGCATTTATGAAAGATTTTTTATTCGTTCTCCAAACAGCCTTGGTTTTTTGTTCCTTTTGAAAAGCGAGTGTGAAATACCTTATGTAATCTCTTTGTGGCTATACACTTAACACTAAGCAACTCACGCTAAAATAGGTCTCGATCAAGGCACCGGCCTTCTGCCTTCTCGTGCCACAGCTCTAAACCGAATGGTGTGTGCTCTTCCACTATTCATGCAATTTCCAGTTCGAGCAAGAGTGGTTTTTAGATAAAATAAAGAAACTAGAAAACAGATCTGTCGTTAAGTCCGGCTTGCAGAACCGTTTTCGGGCTAGATAAACTTACCTTTCTCTGCCCTAGGCATGTTCTATTGAAACCCATTTAGGGAGGGTAACCCATGTTAGGACGAGAATTTTTAATTACATGTAGATCTGCAGATCCATGTGGCATTTTGCATTGAGACTGTCGAGCTTAGAGGCGCCAGATGATTGCTATTAAATGTCAATAATAAATTTAATTTTAAATAATAAATATACATATAATAAATATACGTAAATAATAAATATTTTATTTAATTTTTATTATTTATTAAATTAAAAGTTATATTAAATAATTCAAATTAGAATTATATTATATATTAAATAATTCTAAAAAAATTCTGAATTACTAAATTAAATAATTCTAAAAATAAGAATTCTGAATTACTAAATTAAATAATTTTAAAAAATAATTATAATTATATAATTGAATATTTTATAATTATAGTATAATTGAATATTTCTATTTTATTTTTATTTTAATATATTCAATATTATAGTATTATATTCAATTAAATATTAAAATTAATACATTAATAAAATTTGTAAATTTGTAAATAAAATTGACTAGACCGATTTGGTCTGCACGAAACTAATGAATGTTCGGTTGGGGGTTTCCGCTTTGATATTAAAAAGGGAGTCGGGTAAAGAAAACTCCCTCCTTGGACGAGCACGAGGCTTAGTCAGGTAAACCGAGTTGCGCTGCTTGATGCTCTGATAGAAAATAAAAAACTATGTTGTATAACTTTATTCAAAAGACTTTCTTGGAATCACTATGGAAATTACTACAAAATAAAAAAAAAATCAAAAAATTATTTCTATTTTTATTAATATTATTAATATTTTTATTTAATATTAATTTAATATTACTTAATATTATTAAAATCTAATATTATTCAATATTAAAATATTATTAATATTTTTTATTTTTCTTTATTTATTAATATTTATATGTAAATGATGGACTAATTCTTTTATATTCATTTTAGAATTATTTGATTTTAGAATGAAATATTCTTTTAGAATTAAATATTCTAATTTCTTAGAATTTATTATTAGATTATTAGAATTTTTAATTTTTCTTATTACAATTTACAATTACTTTTGAATTGAGAAAGAAATTATTGTATCAGAATTTGATTATACTTATGATTCTATTCAATTGGCAGAATAAAAAAAAAAGTGTATAAACAGAACTTCTGCTTATACAGAAGTTTTGCTCATTATTCGGACGCACCTACTCTACTAATTATAGTTACGAAATCACATTGATAGCCTCTACACGTGCCCTAGCTCATCTGAGAGCTAGATTTACCTCAATTATTTGTCTCTTGCCTTCCGCCTTTCTCAAGTTAGCTTCTGCTATTTCAAGATTTTTCTGAGTTTCTTCTAGATCAATGTTACTACCATTCTCTGCATCGCTTACTAAAATAGTAATTTCATTATTGCCTATTCTAGCAAAACCACCCATCAAAGGCATTGTTAATCATTGGTCATTAAGGCGTATTCTCAAAATACCGATATCGACTGTTGTGGCAATAAGCGCATGATTTGGTAATACGCCAATTTGTCCATTATTAGTAGATAGAATAATTTCTTTCACTTCTAAATCCCAAACAATTCGATTTGGGGCAAGTACACAAAGATTTAAGGTCATTTCTTCAAGTTGTTCTCCATTTCTAAATTCGTAGCCTTCGCAGTAGCTTCATCAATATTACCTACCAAATAAAAGGCCTGCTCAGGTAAACTATCTAATTCTCCAGAAAGGATCAATTTAAATCCTCTAATAGTTTCTGCTAAACCAACATATTTCCTCGGGGAACCCGTAAATACTTCTGCTATGAAAAAGGGTTGTGATAAGAAATGCTCAATTTTTCATGCTCTTGCTACAGTTAAGCGATCCTCTTCGGATAATTCGTCTAACCCAAGGATAGTTATAATGTCTTGAAGTTCTTGTAACGTTGTAAAGTTTGCTTAACTCTTTGCGCAGTTTCATAATGTTCCTTACCAACGATCTAAGGTTGAAGCATAGTTGATGATGAATCTAAAAGACCTACTGCTAGATAAATACCTTTAGCAGCTAATCCTCTTAACAATATAGTAGTAGCATCTAAATATGCAAATGTTGTGATAGGAGCAGGGTAAGTTGATCGATTAATTCAGTAAAAAAAGAAAAAATGGAAGTTAGTACTGGATTTCATTGATACAAGCTAATAAGTCCAATTCAATTGTTTTCTTACTTTCAATGGGTGAGTTTTCAAGTTCAACTAACTCATTTTGAAAATATAAATAAATATTATTAAGTAAATGGATCCATAAGAAACATAAAAAAAGGCTTCAGGAAGCCTTTCATTTGTCTATCATTATAGATAATACTATCTGTATTTTCTATGGAATTCGAACTGAACTTATGATTCATTAATTATTTCATGGGCTCTTTTTTTCAGCATATCGACTTACACCTAGCTATTATTATTCTTTTCTTTTCATAGATGAATTCTGCCGATTTTCACATCTCGGATTTACATATACAACATATATAATTGTTAAGAGGAAATTTCTCATTATTTAGATATTTCGATTCAAAAAATTTTAAGGATTAGAAACTTGAAAAAAAAAAACAAGGATTGAGTTGCGCCATAGATATGAAAGAGTATACAATAATGATGTATTTGGTGAATCAAAAACCATGGTCTAATAAAAAAAATTCTAATTAGTTGATAACTTTGTGAAAGATTCCTGTGAAAGGTTTTATTAACTCCTAATTCATATCAAGTAGACCTTATTATTGTGAGAATTCTTAATTAATGAGCTGTAGGGAGGGACTTATGTCACCAAAAACAGAGACTAAAGCAAGTGTTGGGTTCAAGGCTGGTGTTAAAGATTATAAATTGACTTATTATACTCCTGAATATGAAACCAAATATACTAATATCTTGGCAGCATTCTAAGTAACTCCTCAACCTGGAGTTCCACCTGAGGAAGCAGGAGCTGCAGTAGCTGCTGAATCTTCTACTAGTACATGGACAACTATGTGGACCGATGGGCTTACCAGTTTGATCGTTATGAAGGACGATGCTAGCACATTGAGCCCATTGTCGGAGAAGAAAATCAATTTATTACTTATGTAGCTTACCCCTTAGACCTTTTTGAAGAAGATTTTATTACTAACATGTTTACTTCCATTGTAGGTAATGTATTTAGGTTCAAAGTCCTACGCGCCCTATGTTTGGAGGATTTACGAATCCCTCCTGCTTATACTAAAACTTTCCAAGGGCCGCCTCATGGCATCCAAGTTGAGAGAGATAAATTGAACAAATATGGTCGTCCTCTATTGGGTTGTACTATTAAACCTAAACCGGGGCTATCCACTAAGAATTATGGTACAACAGTTTATGAATGTCTACGCGGTGGACTTGATTTTATAAAAAATGATGAGAACGTGAACTGCTAACCATTTATTCATTGGAGAGACCGTTTCTTATTTTGTGCCAAAGCAAATTATAAAGCACAAGCTGAAACAAGTGAAATCAAAGGACATTATTTGAATGTTACTGCAAGTACATGCAAAGAAATTATCAAAAGGGTTGTATTTGCTAAAGAATTAGGAGTTCCTATCATAATGCATGACTACTTAACAGGGGGATTCACTGCAAATACTATATTGGCTCATTATTGCTGAGATAATGGTTTACTTCTTCACATTCACCGCGCAATGCATGCAGTTATTAATAGACAGAAGAATATTATGTGCATTTTCGTGTACTAGCTAAGACATTACGTATGTCTAGTGAAGATCATATTCACACTGGTACCGTAGTGGGTAAACTTGAAGGGGAAAGAGACATCACTCTAGGCTTTGTTGATTTATCGCATGATGATTTTATTAAAAAAGATCGATGTCGTGGTATTTATTTCACTCAAGATTAGGTCTCTCTACCCGTAGCTTCAAGAGGTATTCACGTTTTGTATATGCCTGCTCTAACCGAGATCTTTGGAGATGATTCCGTACTACAATTCAATGGAGGAACTTTAGGGCACCCTTGGGGAAATGCACCTGGTGCCATAGCTAATCGAGTAGCTTTAGAAGCATGTGTACAAGCTCGTAATGAGGGACGTGATCTTGCTCATGAGGGTAATGAAATTATCCGCGAATTTGGAAAATGGAATCGTAAATTAGCTACTGCTTGTGAAGTATGGAAGGAGATTAAATTTGAATTCCCAGCAATGGATACTTTGTAATCTACTAATTGACGTTCGTTCTCTTAATTGAAAATGAAAGGGTTCTTATGTAGGCGTAAATATGATATATAAATAAAAAGGACTATTTGAAAATAAATAAAAAATATGGCAAATGCTTGAAAGAAATGCAAGCAAAGCTGATATTTTTATATATGTGCAGATAAGGGATCTTATGGGGGGTTGAGCTCTTTTTCTTTTAATCTAACGAATTCGATGAATTCTTCCTAAAGATTCACACCAGAATAATCCGAGTTGATGAAAGTTACTTCGAAAATAAAAAAAAAGTCAAATTCATTTGGGCTAGTCTCTTACTTCAAATAAAAAACAACTAGATCTACTATAAGTTGACGATCAGAACATATATGGATAGAACTTATAGCAGGGTCTTGCAAAATAAGTAATTATTGTTGGGCCTTTATACTTTTTTTAGGTTCACTAGGATATTTATTGGTTGGAATTTTCAGTTATCTTGGCAGAAATTTGATATTTTCATTTCTGTCTCAACAAATAATTTTTTTTCCAAGATCGTGATGTCTTTCTATGGGATCGCCGGTCTATTTTATTATTTCTTATTTGTGGTGCACAATTTTATGGAATAGTGTGTATTTTTCGCTGGGGATTCCCTGGAAAAGATCGTTGCATCTCACTCTGATTCCTTATGAAGGATATTCAGTCTATTAGAATAGAAGTTAAAGAGGTCCATTCCTTTGACTCTACGAGAGATTGAGCAAAAGGTAGTGGAATTGGCCTATTTTTTGCGTGTACCAATTGAAGTATTTTGAAATAAGCCGAAGAATAAACATTTTCTTAACAGGAGCGAAAAAATCCAAGAGTCTTCATTTTTTTATAGTTATAGCATAACTTAACTAAAATTTCACAATACAATATTAATGAACCAAAGAAGACATATTATATATATATATATATATATATACAAATATATACGAAACAATTCTAAAAATAAAATCAAACCTTTTTTATGCATATCTAAATTCAATTTCAATATTCAATAAATTTAGTAACAAAATAAGTAATAAATCAAAATAATAGACCTATCTCATATATCAAAGCTAGGGCTGAGCACGGATCGGTCCAATTCGGTTATCTATAAATCACCAGTACTATACTAAACCTCGGTTCTTTTAAAGTTGAAGGTACCAGTACCATACCAAACCTAAAAGGATCCATACCATATTGTACCAATTTTTACGGTTAAATACAGTTCGGTTCGGTGCTATTTTCGGTTCTAAAAAATTTTAAGAATACAACTTTAATCTCATCTTTAATCAAATATATTTAGAGAAAATATGATTACCAACCTAAAGAAAGTAGCATGAAAATCTGAATTAGAATTGCAATCACATTCTTGAACAACATGTTTTGCAATCCAGTCACTTGTAAATATAATAATTCATTCAATATTCAAATATAAACCATTAAAATATATGTTACTGCTAGCATAAAAATATTTTGCAGATGGCAATCCTTAAAATAAAATATTTTTCGCAGTTGCAGCCAACAATCTATCCAGCAAAAATAAAAGTAAAAAGTAAAAAAGAAAAAAAATATCCGAGACTGAGCAATGGTGGCACAGTTATGGGAAGAAAGAGCGCTAAAAAGGAAGACGTCTATGCGAGCCAATTCTTGCTTCTGCCTTTCTACGAGCCAATTATGTGTGGCGCTAAAGAGGAAAACATCTAAGCGAGCCAATTTCTTCCTTCTTCCTTTTGATTTTCTGTCCAGAAATTTACCTTAGGAATTTTGTCTTTCTGAATTGAAAATTGAGAAGTGCGGAGGTGTGTTCTAAATAGGAATATGTCTACGCGAGCCAATCTTTTCCTTCTTCTTTTTGATTTTCTGTTCAGAGATTTGCCTTAGGGATTTTATTTTTCTCAATTGCAAAATGGGAGGTGCGGCGGTGTGTTCTAAAGAGGAAGACGGTGTGTTCAAATTGTTAGGTATAGGCTTGTAGTATGTGGTAAAAAAATGTACTAGGGTTAAGTTAGTAGATAGTAAATTATAAATTTAGTATTAGAGTAATATATATTAGTATCAGTATACTATATGATATACTAATATATAATTTATATTTTTTTATAGAGTATAAAGTACATTATAAAATTATAGTTACTTTTAATATGTAGTATTTTTTTCTTATTTCTATAATAATTGCTTGAATTATATAAAATGATAAATATAAAATATTTCTTTTATAGAGTATAAAGTATTTTAAAATATTATAGTTATTTTTAATAGGTATTATTTATATAATATATATAATTATTAATAAATATATGTAAAAAATTTGGTTCTACGGTTTGGTTCGGATCAGTACAAGATGGATCGGTTCTGGTACAGTTACGGTACGGTTTTTACTAAAGAACCAGTACCATACCGTAATAGTAAAAAAATTCATATCAGTTCAATTCGGTTATAAAAAATTTCGGTTCTGGTATTTTTCGGTACGGTTATTCGGTTCGGGCGGGAATCACCAAGATCCATGCTCAGTTCTAATCAAAGCAAAGCATTTCAGAATAAAATATAGAATAAAGAAATTCTCGTTTAATTTTCAATATTTGAAATTGATACATTAGATATGAATAGATCGTAACTTGTAAATTATCTTTCCTTTCTTTTTCCAATCGACGTTTCTTTTTATTTTTCTTTTAGTCCTCCCTAATGAACAAAGGCCTAGACCACCTAAAATGATTTTTTCTGTCTTATTTTACTTTTGGCACTCATTTTTTATTATCACGTCACAATATTCTTCAGAAATCTTTCTAAATTATTCCTATGGAATATGGGTAAATTGACCATTTTTAAAAAAATATTTATTTTATTGATAGAACATAATTTTTTCATCTAGAAATTCGAATTTGAGCAATTAAGATACTTAGAAATAGTTTTTTTGTACTTTTTCAAAATTAAGGATTAACCGCTGATTCATAAATAAAAAATAGGGAATAGATTCATAAGTTCAAAGCCTCATAATATAACTTATGCTTGATAAAAATATTCGATCATATGGAGGTGGGTTCATTAAAAATTCACAGATGAAAAAAATGAAAAAAGAAACATTTATTCCCTTTTTATATCTTACAACTATAGTTATTTTGCTCTGGTGGATCTCTTTTTTATTTAATAAAAGTTTGGAATCTTAGATTATTAATTGGTGTAATACTAGTAAATCCGAAACTTTTGTAAATGATATTCAAGAAAAAAGTATTCTAGAAAAGTCCATATAATTAGAGGAACTCGTTCGCTTGGACGAAATGATAAAGGAATATCTAGAAACATATCTACAAAAGTTTTATATCGAAATTCACAAAGAAACAATCCAATTGATCAAGTTGCACAATGAGGATTATATCCATACGATTTTGCACTTCTCGAAAAATATAATTTGTTTCGTTACTCTAAGTGGTTATTCTATTTTAAGTAACGAAGAACTTATTATTCTTAATTCTTGGGTTCAAGAATTCCTATATAATTTAAGCGACATAATAAAAGCTTTTTTCATTCTTTTATTAACCGATTTATGTATAGGATTCCATTCACCTCATGGTTGGGAACCAATGATTGGCTCGGTCTACAAAGATTTTGGGTTTGCTCATAATGATCAAATTATATATGGCCTTGTTTCCACTTTTCCAGTCATCCTCGATACAATTTCTAAATATTTGATCTTTCGTTATTTAAATCGCGTATCTCCGTCACTTGTAGTGATTTATCATTCAATGAACGATTGAAAAATGATCCATGAATCCAATTAGAATGTTTGTTATTTTGTACAAAATACAAAAGCAAAACATTTAAAATTTTACTATCAAACAAAATCTTACTCTATTTAATATATATATATATATATATATATATATATATATATATATATATATATATTTCTTTTTCTATACATCCAAGGAATTCTCTTCCTATATTTTCTGTTTTAGTAAAAAGATTTCAATAAATAGCAGTATCGTGGATAGGGAAATATACTAGCGGCCTCCCTAATTTTATTGTAGAAATTTTTAGGATAAATGATTGGACCATGCAAACTAGAAAGACCTTTTCTTGAATAAAGCAAGAGATTACTCATTCCATTTTCGTATCACTCATGATATATATAATAACTTGGGCATCCATTTCAAATGCATATCCCATTTTTGCATAGCAGGGTTATGAAAATCCATGCGAAGCAACTGGCCGTATTGTATGTGCCAATTGTCATTTAGCTAATAAACCCGTGGATATTGAAGTTCCACAAGTGGTACTTTCTGATACTGTATTTGAACCAGTCGTTCGAATTCCTTATGATATGCAACTAAAATAAGTTCTTGCTAATGGTAAAAAGGGGCCTTGAATGTGGGGGATGTTCTTATTTTACTTGAGGGGTTTGAATTTCGCCAGAGATGAAAGAAAAGATGGGAAATCTGTCTTTTCAGAGTTGTCGCCCAAAAAAAAAAGTTCTTATGATAGGTCCTGTTCCTGGTCAGAAATATAGTGAAATTACCTTTCCTTATCCTTTCTTCAAACCCCGCCACTAAGAAAGATGTTCACTTTTTAAAATATCCCATATATGTAGGCGAAAATAGGGGTAGGGGTCAGATTTATCCCAATGGGAACAAGAGTAACAATACGGTTTATAATGCTACAACAACGGGTATAGTAAGCAAAATTATACAAAAGATTAGGGGGGGGGGGGTACGAAATAACTATAACGAATGCGTCAGAGGGACGTTAAGTGATTGATATATACCTCCAGTACCATAACTTCTTGTTTCAGAAGGCGAATCCATCAAACTTGATCAACCATTAACGAGTAATCCTAATGTGGATGGATTTGGTTAGGGGGATTCAAAAATAGTACTTTAAGACCCATTACGTGCCCAAGGCCTTTTGTTCTTCTTGGAGTCGGTTATTTTGGTACAAATCTTTTTGGTTCTTAAAAAGAAACAGTTTGAGAAGGTTCAATTGTCCGAAATGAATTTCTAGAACTGTAAATTTATCAAAATCAAGTTCTTAAAACGAATAACAGTTGGTAATTATATATGATAAAAAAATTAAAAGCTCTTTGCTTTTTAAAAATTTAAAAAAATTTTATACTAGATTTCTTGAATTATTTGTACTGCATTTCTAGTCATAATATGTATATTGGTAAGAAGACTATTTGACTTTATTCCTTTTTTTTGTGTTTTTTTAATCTAATTTTTTTAAATCTAAATAAAATAGGAGCGATGTGATTATCTTATTACTGTCAGATTTAATTTTCATAGAGTGCATGCATCAATAGCTTTTTTCAATACTAATAGAATCTCATTTGACTAGATATTAAGCATAAGATAAGTAAGCGGAAAAGCAAAGGCTAAATGAGGGAGAACAAAGGATTCCAGGAAGTTTTTTTTTTATTCGTCTTCCTAGTCTTCAACACAAAAAAGGAATTTTCCACATCCCTTTCTTGTGTCAAAATATAACGGTTCTTGATCCCATTCCTTAAAGATTACTATTCTTAACTTCTGTTTTTTCTAGGTTTATCATAACTTCCTTTTCAATTTTATACGTATAAATTTGATTTTTCATGTAAAAAACAAGTAGCGGACAAACAAAAAAAGAAAGGGGAATTTTTTGAGCAAATAGAACTTCTTCGATGAACTTAAAAAAAGAAAACAATTTCAACTTTTTAGGATACTCAAATAAATAGAATAAGGTTCTATTAGTATAGAAAAATTAGTATGATATGGGATTGACAAAAATACAAAAAATATATATTATGCCGTCTAGGAAAAAGAAATCGAAGAATTCCTCGTATAACTTTGAAAGTATCGATAGACACTATCGAGGAACAAATGTTCTAAATCAATTAATGGAGTTACTTTTTTAAAAACATGATAAAAAAAAAGTGTAATAGAATTTCTTGAAATATTTGAAATATAAAAAAAAGGCAATCTATCTTGTCACTTATATGAATAAAGTATTATGATTATTATGGAACCCCTCGGCCTAGAATCAGACAGAGAAATTAGGGGTCCATTGAGTTCTTACGCTTTCATGTCTACAACTCAGATCACCCAATTACGTACTACTTACAGGGATGAACCTGATCCGAAATATGAACCATAAAAGAAAATGCCTATTAAACCGATCACAAGAATACTAGTTACAATACCTATTATCTAAAAAGGAATTCTTCTAGTAGTATCGACCATTTATACCACTTCCCTCCACATTTAATCAAGTGGTCGTGCTAGAGACATAAACAGTCACAGATAATTATTAGATGATATCCTTTCGATGGGATAAGAGAATTCCTATTCTTATTTATTACTCTACTATTTTCTTTTCTTCTATTAATTGAAGAAATAATTAGAAATAAAATAGCAAGTACAAAAACGAACAATAACCCCTAGTAGAGACTGATATTATTCAATTCAACATTTTGTTCGTTCAGGTTTGATTGTATCATAATTTTATAATTAACTAGGATTAGATTTATTGTTGGATGAACTGCATTGTCGAAATTGACCCTAAAAGAAAGGTAGGTACAGCTAGTCCGTGAACGGCTGACCATCATATTATAAAAATTCGATGGGTTCAATTTATGGTCATTGGGCATCCTAAAAAGATTTACTAAATTCATCGAGTTGTTCCAAAGGATCAAAACGGCCAGTTATTAATAAAATTTCCTGTCAGCTCTCTATAAAATATTCATTTGGACGAGGGCTCCCAAATACATCATAAGCTAAAACCGTGCAGACGAGTAACCAACCTGTAATGAATAGGGAGGGTATAGTAATGCTATGAATGGCCCAATATCGAATACTGGTAATAATATCAGCAAAAGAACGTTCTCCTGTACTTCTAGACATACTGAGCTCCACATATTCTTGTACAGTAAAAAAGGATCGATTCTGTAAAAGATGAGATCAGTAAATGCAATTTCACTAAAATTGAATCTTTGTGAGATCTTCAATATTGTACCAAAGGTTTCTTTAAAGTATATCGAATCAGTATAGCTATCCTTCATCTGACGCAGCAACGCAACTTCAATCAGTATCGAAATAAAATCTTAGATAATCCCTTTCTTCTTTTCTTTTTCTTGTTGCTGTAGAACTGTGTACTATAAGATAAGGTCGGGTAAAATGCGAATTCAACGGGTTACAATAATAATCCATGAAGGAGATTATCATATTTCCACAATTCAATTAGATGTAAATAGATGTGAAATAAAAAATGTTCTGGTTATAGAAGAAGAGTTTTTTGTTGGAATCCAAACACCCCCCCCCCCCCCCGCGTTTTTTCATTTTGTTTTTCATTTTAAGGAATTGGTTAGTCATCTATTAAATTAACAAGTACCAATAGTAGAGAATATTCGATGAAAGAGAAAAAAGGAGAACAAGGAAAAAATAATTGTAATAATCAATATTCGTGATGCACGTATTTATGTATTAGATTTAAAAGGTCTTTCTTGACACTTAACTACATGTTTTTTTGTTTTAATAATAATATAATATGGAACGAAAAATATAAAATCTAAAAAAGAATAGGATAATGAAATTTCTAGTCTTAGAATCTAGTTATACAAAAAACAAAAAAAAAAACGATTTTCTTTTTTGAGTGATCTGAACGTGTGATACTTTTTTTCTTCTTATTTTATTGTATTGGATTGGAGATATTATGTGAATGAATCAACTAATAAATCTAATAAGTTAAATTCAAATTTAAAATAAAAATAGAAAAAGTAAAAAAAAAAAGTAAAAAGGAAAAGGTATTATAAAGAAAAATAGAGGGTCATTTTCATTTTAAAATGTAAAAAACGATACAAATATACAAATACTAAATAAATAAACTAAATAAGCTAAAAGAAACTATCAAAACATAAATAATGTTCTAATATTTTTTATTTTGTAGTAATTTCTGTAGTGATTCGAAGAAAGTTTTTTAAATGAAGTTATACAACATAGTTTTTTTATTAATTTTTATTTATATTATTAATATTTATATTATTAATATTATTAAATATTAAAATATTATTAATATTTTTATTTTTATTTATTTATTTATTTAATTATTTAATAAGTTTAAGAAATTAAAAATATTTAATTATTGTAATATTAGTTTTCTATTTTATTCTATAGTTGTCTAAAGAATCTCTTGATTCAGAATCAAAAGAATATAAGCGGATGTCATAGATGATAAATTGATTTCTTTCTCTACCTATATCACATTACTCTATTTTTTCAGTGCTATCTATAATCTATAATGATAATGATTGATAAATGATTGATAAATAAAAATAAATAAAAAGTGCTCAATTGAACTTTTTTTTTTCAATTGGTATTTTTGTTTATCTTCGTATCTTTTATCTTTCAAAAAAACGAACTTAGGAAAGTGCTTTTGCTTTACAAGTATATATATATATAAAGGTTTATTTAGTTTCTTTATGCTTATTATAACTAGTTATTTTGATTTTCTACTAGCGGCTTTAACTATAACCTCAGTTGTATTTATTAGTCTGAGCAAGATACAACTTATTTGAAATAAATTGAATGAACAATTTATAAAAAATTTATTAAAAGAAAAGAAAATTTTTCGGTAGTATTCCATCTATTCTCTAGTTCTTTACCATGTTAATTTTCAATTCTTGCTTATTGAGATTTTTTTTATTGAGATTTTGCTTATTAAGATTTATGGGCGATATAGATTAATATTTAAGGATAGATATTATCTTTCTTTCCCTCCCCCCCCCCCCCCCCCCCCCTTTTTCAAATAAATTGGAAGTGATTGAAAATTTTTCTATTTGGAATCATCTTAAGTCTAATTCCTATTACTTTGGCCGGATTATTCATAACTGCATATTTACAATACAGGCGCGGTGATCAGTTAGACCTTTAATTAAATAATTAACACCTTATTTTTTTGACCTCCTCTTTTCTTTAATCTACAGGAGGTCAAATTTAGATTGCCCTTCTATTTTTCCTATATAAATAAGAACAAAATCACGCTATGTAGGATTTGAACTTATGATATTGGATTTTAGAGACCTACGTTCTATCGAATTGAACTAAGAGCGCTTTCTTATTCTAATCATAAAAAAATCAGACTGTAAGTAAAAAGATTCTTTTTTTAACTACTCCAATATATCTTGAATGCCTATACTATCATATATAATATGACAAAAATGAAAGATCCAGTATGGCCAAGTTTAATTGATCTCAATTGATCCCTCGTTATTACTTAGAGACGAAGTAATAGGTAGGGATGATATGATTTAAACCCGTGATATTTTGTACCCAAGACAAACGTGCTACCAAGGTGTGCTACATCTCTTTCAATTAGTTTACAATGTTATTGTAAAGAATACCCGTTTTGTTTTCCACATACTTATTTCATTTTCTCCACTGATATACTTTTTCTTTTTGATCCCATATCATATATTATATTCATATATTATATAATAATATTGCTTATTATATGTTATTACATAATGATATACTTACGTAATAATAAAGTATAATGATAAACTTACGTAATAATAAACTTGCATAAATTTTGTAAATGCTCGAGAAAAAGGAACATTTTTTCTTTGTTTAAGAAAAGAAAAATCGCGTCTAGCAAATTGTTGTACATTTTAATCTGAATTAGAGATTCCGCTTGCAAAACAAATGCAAGTGTCCTTTAACTACATATACGTCTGGTTATATATGTATAATCATAAATAAACATTATTTATTACAATAACAATAAAGAATAAAGAACGAGAGTTTTAAATGCAAGATCTAAAAACATATCTATCTGTGGCATCGGTAATAAGTACTCTATGGTTTGCGTCTTTAGCAGGTCTATTGATTGAGATCAATCGTCTTCTCTTGGATGCGTTGACATTCCCTTTTTTTTCATTCCAGTTATCAACGTGCGTGTGCCGGGGGTGAAGAAGATTAGAAATATAATTGAATATCTGTGACTACTGCCCCCTCCTCTTTTTTTATTTAATTAGAATAAGTTAGAAAAGAAAAAAGAATAAAAGTGGATTCAACCGCAGTAAAATTTGAAACTTGGGGCCTTAGATTCAAGTAAAGTAAAGTAAACTAACTTCAATTAAATTATTAAATTAAGATAAGAGAAGGGAAGTAGAAATTTGATTATTGCAACAGTATTATACAAGATGCTTAAATGAAATACTATACTATGATTCTAATATAAACTTATAATCTAAATATAGTTTAGAATCTTTGTATTACTTATTATTACTATATTAGTTGCAAGGAAAACTTTCAAAATTGGATTTCGAGTTAGCAACTTCTATTTTTTTCATTCCTTTCTTTTTCACTTTGGATCGGAAAACAGAAAAGTTGAGTGAATAAAAACCCCAAGGAGGTTCGTGGCCAAGGGTAAAGATGTCTAAGTAAGGGTTATTTTAGAATGTACTAGTTGTGTTCAAAACAGTGTTAATAAAAAATCAACAGGTATTTCCAGATATATTACTCAAAAGAATCGACATAATACGCCTAGTCGATTGGAATTGAGAAAATTCTATTCTTATTATTACAAACATACAATTCACGGGGAGATAAAGAAATAGAAGGAACCAGTCGCCTACGTGTTACCTTTGCAAGAAAGATAAAAAATAGCACAAATGACATATTAATATATAATATATTATGTTAATATATTGTTAATATATATTAACATTAACATATATTAAAATTATATATATATATTTAAATATAAAATAAACAAGCAAAATCCTATCTCGTTCAATTGGATCAAAAATAATTTAGAATTAAGAAATCGGCTGGATATGTACAGTTTTCACGACGAGATTTATTATCTATTATTGTCTTGGGCTTGCTGATTCTAATTGTAGGGAAAATAGAATTTCCACAATAACTGCAAAGCCCTTTGATATCATTTGATAATATAAATTCTTGTTGTACTTAAAAAATAGATTTTGATTAGAATCATTAGCAGAAATAATAAAGATAATAACTCCACTTGAGCCGCCAAGACTGTAGTGGCATCCAACTGGTGTACACTCCCTTGACGTCCCATCTTGCTCTTAGTAGTGTGCCACTCGTAATTGTTTGTGGCTATCTCCTATATCAAGCTTTGGGCTTGCTTTGGTGTCTTGCTACTCAAAGAACCACCTGCAGTTGCGTCTACCATTTGCTTAGTAGCCAAATTCAAACCATTATAAGAAGTTTGTACTTATAACTAGATTGGCAGTCCATGGTGTAGGCAGCATCATAGTAGGTCCTTGTACCTCTCCCAAGTGTTGTACATCGACTCATCATTAAACTGCACAAAAGAAGATATGTCATTTCTATATTTATCAGTTTTAGAGGGAAGAAAGTATTTAAAAAGAAATTTTTCTACCAAAGAGTCCCAAGTAGTGATAGTGTTTGGAGGTAGTGACTGTAGTCGCCGCTTTGCTTTATTCCTCAAAGAAAATGGAAACAAGCAGAGACGAATTGCATCGTCTGTTGTCCCGTTCTTGAAGGTATCATAAATCTCCAAGAAATTCACTATATGAGCATTAGGATCCTCATCTAGCAAGCCTCCGAACTGAACCATTTGCTGCACCATCTGAATTACATTAGGCTTTATTTCAAAATTATTGGTAGCGACAGTCGATCTCGAAAAGCATGTTCGCGTCCCCTCCAACGATGGTTTTGTAAAATTATACATCATCCGGTTATTCTCATTGTTGTCATTGGCGTTTGACATCTCTACTATAGTGTCTTTCGATTCACTCTCATCTACGGCTTTTCCAACCTGAATCTCTTCTTCCTCTATGTTCAACCGCTTCCTCAACTGCCTGAGAGATCGCTTTGGTTCTGGTAGAGGGTCTACTAGATCAGGATGGATCTCCTGGTCATACATTACCTGAAACAACGAATAACCAACAACATAAATGAATAAAAGAATAAAATCAAACAAAAACAAATAAAGAACAAAGAATAAATGGCTAAATTAACAAGGACACATAGTTCATAATATTTCTCAAAATAAACTCCTCGGCAATGACACAAAAAAATCTGATGCTGGCTAAACATGGCTAGCAATCTACAAGAAAGTGCACCTATCGAATGTAATCTAGCTATGGCAAGTATCAATATCGTATCCCACAGGGACTAAGAAGCTACTGCTACTACGCTATTTCTATTATCTAACCGATCAAAAGATGGTGAAGTTCATTAACTAAAAATGATTGAAAATGTACATGAAAACTAAATTTTAACAAAAAGAATGAAAGTTTGAAAAAGACAATGAGATGAGTTAACTCAATTGGGGATCCCTTTAGCTAACCGACTTAAAAACAATAAATTATGAATTGATTGATTAAGAATTACGATCTGTGGATAATTTCTTAAATGAATTGGCCTCTCTCTCGAGTTAATCAATTCCTAATCCTAAAGATCTAAAGTTGGAATCTTTTCCTAACATTGATTTTAGAATAGCATTAATCTTTAAATTACCACTAATAAGAATGTCTAGTTCTTATTCCAATAAGTTGTTACACTTATCTCTAAGATGCAAATTACTTAATCACACAAGCAGTTGTCCAAACTCAATTGAATTTCTCAATTACAAAGGAGGTCTCAAATTGATTCAATAATGAAGAAGAAACAATAGATTGTATTATAGTTGAATGAAAACTACAATTTTAAATCAACAATCTAATCACTTAAGCACAACACAAGCCTAGCATGACTAAAGATCACCCCCAAATAGGTTTAATAAGATTAGTTACACATGTTCATGATTAAACTAATATAAGAATCAAATACAAAGTAAACAAGAATTGAAAAGAACATGAACACCATTTTCTCAAATGGTGGAAATACTATCCCCTCTTGAATAACTCTGGATCCAATCTCTATAGCTCAAGCTCTCCTTCTTCTTTCCTTTGAATCTTCAATCCAATCCTCAAAGAAAACTATCCAGATGATGTTGAAGTGGGATTTGTCTCCGTTTTCCTTTTCTTGATCGTCTGGAAGGTTGCTCTCAAAGTCTGTCTTGAATACCCTGAAATCCTCTCTCTCTCTATCCTCTCGAATCCTCAGATATCTCTTTCTCTTTCTTTTTCTTTTCTTTTAAATTAGGTTTTGGGATCCAACACGGCTTGGATTTGGGCCGTGCTGGATCCATGTCATGTTGATCTAAAATTGTAAATCTGGTCTTCTTCAGCACGGCTTGGATTTGGGTCGTGCTGCTCAGCAGGGGCATGCTCCTAGGCCGTGTCACTCTTAAAAATCGTGTTATAAATCACTTCTTCTCGCCATGGGTAAGGCATTTCAGCATGCCCTCTGACCCTAACCGTGCTACTCAGCACGGGCGTGTTAAACAGTTTAATGCGCCCGATTGGTCAGTTTCTTCCCAATTTTAGTTCGATTTCTCTCTAACTTTGATGATGTACCTAGAAAAACACCTGAGACACAAAGAAAATCAAAACAAGGTGATTCTAATACAAAAACACATAATTTGCCCTAAAAAAATTCAAAATCAAGCATGCAAATATATGTAATATCAAGGATGTCATAATAATATTTTCTAAACTTTTTAAATAATTTTTAAAGTCCAAATAAATTCTACCGAGCCCAAGAATCTAAAATCTGCGCATCTAAAAGCCAGTACGGCCAATGGCATTGGAATTCAAACCCGGAAGTGTCATGCGAAGTGTGAGACGTGCTGAAACCAAAAATACTAAAATCACAACCTTGCCCTTGCCGGAAAATGCTAGATCGAGGCTGGAAAGGCGCTGCTCCAGTAAGGCTTCACCAAGGCTGCTGGCGAAGGAATGAGGATGAGGAGGAGCTATCTTTGGGTTTCAGAGGGCAGGAAGATAGCGGCAGGAGGCTGCACTTGCAACGACAATGAGGAGGAGAAACTCTTTCCTCGAGCTCGATGTCAAACAACGAGAAAAGAAGAAGAAAGGGCGACACCGGCAAAAGGAGGGGGAATGAAGAAATTTCAGTGGTTTGTTAGAGGCGCAGGCGGCAAAAATGGAGGTAGATAGGAGGAGGAAGGGGATTAATGTCGGGGAAGAAGAAGGAAAGGGAATTGGGGCTTGAATGTAATTTTTCAAAAAGATGGAAAGATAGAAAAAATATATACAAGCTCCCCAACTCCCCGCCTTTAATACATTGCTACAATAACACCCAAATTATATTTTACATACATTTATTTACACACTTAATTTCTATTGCAATAAATTAATACTAATTAGACTCATAATAGTGGTGATATTTATATAAAATAAATAATTCCTTAATATTTAGTGTAAATTAAATCCAAGTTAAATATAAAACGAGTATTATAAATAAAGCTAATATAAATAAAATTGATTTACTCATTTGACCCACAAAACTGAATTTAAATTTTACCAAAAATCGATATAGTATAATTATTAGATAATATTAATTTAAATGGTACTTATATTACTCGATTATTAAAATATTTCATTAAATGCTCAATTTAACACCAAATATATTTATTTACCAAAACACTCCTGAAAATAAATGAAAATTTAAATTAAAAAATTACGGGTATTACATTCTCTTCCCTTTAAGAAAATTTGTCCTTGAATTTTGGAAGGAACAAAGCTTACCTCAAGACTAAAATAAATAAGGGTAGGAATCTCTCAGTTCTTGCTCGGTCTTCCAAGTATATTCATCGGTAGCATGATTCCACCATAACACCTTAACCATTAGTATAGCTTGAAAGCAAAGTTGGCAAACTTGCATGTCTACGATCATGATTGGCTGCTCCTCATAAGTCAAGTTTTCGCTCACTTCCACATACTGAGGTTGCAACATGTGCAAAGAATCTGAAATATATAACATGGATATATGAAATATCATATGCACATGCGAGAAATTCGGTAGCAAATCCGACTTATATGCTACCTCTCCAATTATGTTAATAATCTCAAAGGGTCCGACATTAATAAAGGGCCAACTTCCCTTTCTTACCAAACCGCATCACATCTTGCATAGGAGACACCTTCAGGAATACATACTCCCCAATACTAAACTCCACGTGCTTTTGCTTTCTATCCGCATAACTCTTTTGCCTACTAAAATTTGTCTTCAGTCGCTCGTGGATAATAGGAATCTTCTCTGAAGTAATATGAACCAACTTCGGTCCTGCTAACTTTTGTTCACCAACTTCTTCCCAACACACAGCAGATCTGCACTTTCTATCGTACAATGCCTCATAAGGAGCCATCTCAATGCTTGTACGATAGTTATTATTATAAGCAAACTCAATCAATGGCAGGTACCAATCCCAGTAACCACCAAAAATCCATAACACACATCTGAAGCATATCTTCCAAGGTTTGAATTATCCTTTTCGACTGTCCATCAGTCTAGGGGTGAAAAGCTGTGCTGAAGTCCAATATGGTACCAAGCTCTTCTTGTAGCTTCCTCTAAAATCTCGAAGTGGATTGTGGTCCCCTATCAGACATTATAGAGATAGGAACACCGCGAAGACTTATAATTCTCTCCAAATACACCTTGCATACTTAGCCATAAAATAAGTAGTCTTCACAGGTAGAAAGTGCGCTGACATAGTTAATCGGTCCACAAAAATACCTAGATAGAGTTATAACCAACCGAAGTGTTAGGTAAACCTGACACAAAATCCATAGTAATCCTTTCTCATTTCCACTCCAAGATAAGCAACACTTGGAAACAAACTCTGCCACATCCTTTTTCATCCCGTCAAACACATCAAACACTTGCTATTTGAACCACAAAACTGAATTTAAAATTTACCAAAAATTAATATAATATAATTATTAGATAATATTAATTCAAATGGTAATTATATTACTCGATTATTAAAATAATTCATTAAATGCTCTATTTAACACTAAATATATTTATTTACTAAAATACCTCCAAAAATAAATGAAAATTAAAATTCACAAGTATTACAAACGCTTTCCAATATGTGGGCTTAAGTACTTATAAGGAAAAAAATCTCAAATAGCAAGCAAAATGGTTTCCTAAGGGATTGCTACTGTCATTACCATGAGTTGAGTCTGGGATAAGGATAAAAGGCTTCCAAAGGTAAAAAGTGTCCTTCGTTGGCTCGTCTCCCCACTCAAGTGCCCACACGACGAAGGAAACTCACTCATTACTTGTGAGTGATGGTTAGCCAATATCGTAATTCCGAGATTCGAATAGAGCTAAAGAACCACTAACCGACGCCATCGGGGCTATAGGAACCAAAGTAACCATGCAAATGATGCAAGAATCAATCGTTAAATAATAAAATTAAAGACCAAGATACACTAGAATCAACTTCTCTTATCTTTAGTGGCGTCGCTATTGTGGGCGGCGGTTTTGGGCGAGCACCTAAGTGTCTTTAGTGACTACGACACTGCAAGGCTTTACAACTTAAAAGGAACATGCTAACTAATGACATAGACTAGCGCAAAGATTTTGGGGTCCTATATGGGTAATTCACTGGGACACTTTTAATTGAATGGCTTTTTTTGATTCCTTAAGGAAGCTTTGCCACATCTAGAGATGGATTCAGAAATCGACTTCCTTATTTGTGTATTTATATCTTTAATTTTATTATTTAATGGGCTATTCCCTATAAACACAACAATTATATTCTCTGTAATACATCATTACAGCAATGTGAGGTCCACCTAAGTCTGATCCATTTTATTAAACCAGTTTCCATTTTGATGTTTGAACCTAATTAGCTATCCAATTACGTAAAAGGCCCATCTACTCTAGTGTAATTACAAGTTATGCACTTAATTACCAGTCTTTAAATCTAAATGGACTGCTTTTTATATTAATACCCAATTGGATGATTCTTACTCTATATTGATTTTAATTTAGGTCCAATTTACCATTATTTAACCTAATATACTATAATTTTCATGCCAAGTCCAATTTTAAAGCCTAATGTCAATGTGTCTAGTTGTAATTAGGCAATGAGATAGCAGATATTTGGCATACATCCAAAATAAACACAGAAATTAAAGTGCATGAAATTAAATCTAGCTACTAAGAATACAAAAGAAAAATGCATAAAAAGAAGTTATAATGTACAAAAATTGCATAAAATCCAAAAATGGGCAAAATTGGTCTAGAGTCGAATCAGCTCTAAGGCTTAATTAGGGTCAGTTTTGTAATTTTCTTTGATTCTCTTTCCTAGAAGTCGATTTTACATGCACAACAGACAAAAATATGATTAAGAACACACAAAAATAAAATAAAGGACATACAAATGAATTAAACTAGACCAAAATACATAAAAATGATACAAACATAAAAAGAAAAGGCAAACTGATAGAAGACGAAAAAACTTTACATGGAAGATTCTAAATTTGAACATGTGACCCTAAAAAGTTGATGCGATCACATAATTATGTGAGAAAAGCATAAATCTATATATTATCCTAATCATTCCAATTATCAGATTCAAGATCCAATATAAAGAAACACATGGACTTGGCTTAGTCCACGTGGCCTAGGTGGTTCAAGGTGATCCTTCTAAGGTTTTAGGGTTTATCTATCTCGATGTAGGATGTTTAGAGTTTTAAAGCCCCGGTTTAGGGTTTGCAAAGTTATAGGGTTTTATTTTAGGGTTTATAGGATTTTAGGTTTTGGTTTTAAGGTTTCATCAGTCTATTCCAGAGTTTTTGGACGTCCTTTAGTGTCTTTCAAAGCCTTTTTTTCTCACTATCTCAAAGCTCACTCCACTAAACTTATCCTTGTACTGTCATCGGGCTTATATAACAGTGGGACAAAAGTTAAATGATAATAGCAGGAAAGGGCTAACTTGTAGCAGCCTATCCTTGCTGCATAGAGTGGTGCGGTAGTAAGGTAATACCGCGTATGTCCTTGTGGAGCCACATAACCCTTTTGTGGTGTCGTAGGGACCACATGCTAGAGACACCAAAAATCGCACTTTTCCATATGGAAAAGTTGCCAAATTTAGCACATATGCCAAGACTATAAAAGGCCAGGATGGAAAGGTTCTATACGACCTGAAATCATGAGTATTGGCATGGACCAACAAATCGATGATTTGTCTATAACAAACTAAACTTATTAATATTTTTTAGTTAAAAGTTTTCTTTTCTAAGTGTAAGTTCACTAGACTTATATTTTAAGAATTTAGAGAGAATATGCTTCGCACCTGCCAATAATCTTAGATCTCGTAATTTCTCGAAGTATAACTTTGGAGGACATAATCACATTTCTTTCTTTATTTTTCTTAAGTTAGCAATAGTGGAGACTAGGTCATACTGAATTATTCACTATATTCCGCCTAAAAAGATACACCTGATATAACCTTTCACTCTGTAATTTTCTATATTAATTAATAAAATATGTTACTATTATTTTATTTTCTTTTATGCTTATTTATTTTATTTTATGAGTCAATTTTCCTTTCTACTTGGAACTCGACTAAATAAAAGCTTATTCAAGCTCAGTAACATCGAGTTGTTAGTGTTAACAAACTAAGCTCCATGTCAACACTCAACTTGTTAGCTTGCAAATTGACTCATATATAAGCTCGTGAGTTTATTCCTGAATTAACTCGATATAAATTTGTTATTGAACTCATAAATGAGATGAAATATTTTTTTTATTATATTTTTTATTTTATTTTACTTATATATTTTTATTAATTTATACAAATTAATGTGTATAAATGTTTTCTATTATATTTTATATTTATTTTTTACTAAACATTGAATATTTAATATTTTAATTAATTTAATAGATAATAAATTATATTGCTAAATAAATCAACTAAGTTAAAAGATTTAAGTTAATTTTAATAAATAAATTGAAAATATAATTTAATAAATCAAAATTTAAATATATTTCAAATTAGTTATTGTTCAATTCGAACAAAATAATAATAAGAGATAAGTATAAAAAATTACCCTGTGATCTTACCATTTGACAACCTAGAGTATGTCGTTCTTTTAAATAAAAAGAGGTTTGCGGATAAAAATTATGACCATTAAAAAGTCGGGTTAAATACTATTTATCCCTGTGATTTAGTCTAATATATAAGTCGATGCTTGTATTTTTTTATTATATTAAAAACTTCATTGAATTTTAATAAAATTAAATACTACCTCATTATGTGTTAGTCGAATGACTAAACTCGTAAATTAAAATTAGAATTTGATTCTTAAACTTATTATCAAGTATTAAATTCATCCAAAATTAATTTTATTATAAAATCAGAGTAAAATCTTATTTTTAGCACAAGTTGATTTTAATATCTAATTAAAATAATAATTTTAATTTTTGTCTTACTCTAATTATATATTTAATAAAATTTAATTTAGACAGTTTAAATATTTTTAAAAAAACTTATATTTTTAATAATATTACTAAATTACTATATAATTTAATTTTAGTTATTAACATAAAATAAATATTTTTATTTAAAAATATTATTCTATTGTTATTTTTATTATTTATTATAGTTAAACTATATAAAGAGTAAAAATCAAATTAAACAATCATATCTTAATCTAGTGAGATAATATAGACACCAAGTTGATAATTTATTATCAATGGAGAAGATCATTGATAATCTTGTATGTTAAAAATAAAATTCTTTTATTAATCATTCAAATGAGATTAATACGAGTAAATTTTTTATTTTTAATATTTTAATTTTAATTTTTAATAAAAATAATAAATTTTAACTATTTATTTTATTTAAAATTTAAAATTATACTACATAATATTTTAATAATATTAAATAAAAAGTAAGTGTTTTTAATATGTTTAGATTTTGTTTAGAATTAAGTTATGCTAAAAGATAAAATATAAACAAGTAAAAGAATATTAAATTTATTATTTTAATTAGACACTAAAATTAACTTGTACTAAAAATAAAATTTTACTCTAATTTGATAATAAAATTAATTTGGATGAGTTAGATATTTGATAATAAGTTTAAGAATCAAATTATAATTTTAGATTACCAATTTAGTCATTTGACTATCACAGAAGATGGTAGTATTTAGTTTTATTAAAACTTAATGGGACGTCACGGAGTAAAAGATAGATTGCCAAGAATTTAACTATTTTCATTCCAATCGACCGTCGTTATCATATTTCTCGTGTTTAATAATTGGATTTAAAGCTTAATAACTCAAAATATTATTGTTTGACCGTTTGTCGGATTAATAATTTTTTAAATTATGATTTAACGGTCAAATAATGAAATTATAAGTTGTTAAGCTCCAAATTCACGTTATCAAATACGATCAATTTAATTATTTACGAGCAATTTGATAATGATGGCTGATCACAGTAAAAGTAACTGAATATTAACTGAATATTCTGAGATTTTTTAATTGTAAGATATATTCTTTTATCACAATTTGTAATCATATATTTATCTTTTTTATCTATAAAAAATGAATACTCTAATACTATGGTTGTTTAAAATTTTAAAAAAGTTTATTTTATTTAAAAAAAATAACAGAAAGTAACTAGATTTAAATTTACCAAAGGTAGGCTCGGCTCTGTTAGGTTACGGCTCAGCTCGGTCCTACATGACGGTAACCAACGGTTATAACCGGCAACTGAAATAAATGTCCAGAGAAAATGGCATTTTGTTGCCGATGCGTTTTCTACTATTCTTCTTCTTCTTTCTCGCCCTCTCTTCCCATTCTTTCAAAATCCGCTACTCCCTACCTAACCTGCCCTTATAAGTTCTCAAAATTTACCAAGTTGCCACTCACATACCATAATCCTCAGAATCACACTGCAACGATCTCCAGAACTCTCCGTCTATCATCATCATCATCATCACCACCACCACCACCACCACCTATGGAATCTCCTCCAGAAGGTTATAGAAGAAATGTGGGTATTTGTTTGATAAACCCTTCTAAAAAGGTTAGTATGCATTTAATTCTTGCTTTTTCTTTTGTCATGTGAGATTCTTTAACTTGTACAGAGATGTTAATAATTGTGCAGATATTTGCTGCTTCAAGGTTGGATATATCTGATGCTTGGCAAATGCCTCAGGTAATTTTGAATGTCCCTTTTCTTATTTTGACTTGTTTCTTTAATTTGATTCAGATTTCTTATGGGATGTCAAGAATCTCAGGAAAAAAAAAAAAGAAGACTAGGGGTTATGGAGGATTAGCTAATACAAACTAGTATTTTAGACCTTTTGAGGGTTCCGAGAGTAACTTTAGTTTGCAGTCTAGTACTCAAAGGGTAAGTCTTTTTGATACAATACATGTTTTAGAAAAAATGCTTATGTTTATTGCCAATAAGGAGCAATGCATGCCTGGCTTTTATGTATTTAAGTTATAGCTATTATCTAAGTGCTTGCTTGCTCTAAGAAACAAACAAAAGACAGAAATCAACTTTGTTTTGCTGACTGCTCACCAACAGAGCTGCAGCTCGAAGCATGTCCTGCAAGAACTGCGGGGGTGTGGTTGTTAACATTCTTGTACAATTTGTGACTTGACCTCTCCTTTCTGAAGTTGTATAGTTCTTTTGTACCAAATGTTGATGATGTTTCGAACAACGATATAAACCAGGGAGGTATAGATGAGAATGAAGATCCTAAGACTGCAGCTGTTAGGGAATTAAAAGAGGAGACCGGGATAAGCTCAGCAGAAGTTCTTGCAGAGGTTTGGCTTTACATTTTCTCTTTCCTTGTTTCAGTATTTTATGAGGTTCTTTAAATTTTTTTCCATTTCAGGAAAGACTGGAAAAAAAGAGATGGTGTTTTTTGAAAATTTTAATTGTGTTGCTAAACAATGTAGCAACTCATACATAGCAGGATACAGTACATTATTGACTGTATCAACCGAAGTTCTATTTGTCTCACAACAGTGCCCATGCCAATATTGTGCAATTGCTAGTTAAAGAACCTCTTTTTCTTTTTCTCTTTGAAAGTTATTTTTATTTGTGTTTTGCCTTCCACCTAATAGTTCTATATTCTCTTGAGGATAGACTGCCCTCTTAACCTCGTAGGAGCGAACTTTAAATGAAATACAAAAAACTTATCCAAATAGCTTTATTATGACCCTCAAATGTATGTTTCTTATCTTCCATCTTTGGATTTTAGGGATATGACTGCATTAATTGCTTTTAATTTGATGTGATGTTTTTAAGTTGTTTGTATCTTTCATCTTTCTATGGATATGACTTGAACTGCATCCATCGCTCTTGTTTCTAATTATCAAAAGAACTAATTAGAAGTTGTTTGTGTTGCGTTAGTCTTCCCTACAAATTTGACTTAGTTGCCCTTACAATTTCCTATTGTTTCTTACTATTAGCTTCTACTTGGATTTCCTAATTTCATCTGATGCAGTTCTCACAAATAAACAAATAAAATGAATGAGTTCTTTGTGCTAATGGTAAATGTGACCTCACTTAATTTTAATTTGATCCTTATAATCATAAGAGAGTTTTAGTTGTTCTGTTGTTAACTGAGCAATGGTATTAAACATTGGCCGTGCTTGGATCAGCTTTAAGTTTTGTCTTTGTGCTAATGGTAAATATGACCTTAATTAATTTAATTTGATCCTTAAAATCATAAGAGACTTTTAGTTGTTCTGTTGTTAACTGAGCAATGGTATAAACATTGGCCGTGCTTGGATCAGCTTTAAGTTCTGCCTTTGTTTTACTGCCATGTTTGACACTTAGAATATTCTATCATTCACTTTGTTCATTGTGCAGGCACCTAATTGGTTGACATATGACTTCCCACCACAAGTTAGGGAAAAACTTAAACAACAATGGGGATCTGACTGGAAAGGTCAAGCGCAGAAGTGGTAAGTATATGGACAGGCCATATGATTCATCATTCACTTTCTAGGTCTGATATCTCAGCTAGCTTGACCAATATAAGGCCTACCACTTCAAATTTGAGCCGATCTGGTTTTGAATAAGTCAGATCAATCTCATTAAATATGTACATGAAAATTTCATTAAGTTTATACATAAAAACTTTAGTAATTTTTCTTCTCACTCAGTCTCATTCTACTCTGTATCTTATTAGATTTACAAATGCAAACACAGGTTTCTTCTTAAATTCACTGGGAAGGAGGAAGAGATCAATCTTTTGGGTGATGGCTTAGAGAAACCTGAGTTCGGCCAATGGTCATGGATGTCACCTGAACAAATACTTGATCATGTGAGTTCTTGTCACTTCTATGGTGAAAATAGTTGTATGAGGCTATGGGTTAATACAAGCTTGAGTCTTCAAACCATTTCTTTCTTTTAGAGGTTGAAATCTAGTTCTCATAGGAGCTGAAGCTCCACAAGGCTCTTCCCTTGAACTAATATTAATATTAACATTTGGATTTGATAGAATTCCAAATTTTTTGGCGGGGTCTATACCTAATTAATTGATTAATGATTAATTACTTTGGCGATCTTACAAACTATAGAAATCCAATAATGCACAACTAAGACTCCTATAAGCATGAGTTCTTAATAATTTATATTAGTTTTTTATCCACGTGCTGTGCACATGAATATTAATAGTTGGACTCGTTATTGTCCATGTAATAGAAAACAAAGTAACTACTAAATCTAAAATAAAAATAAACATTGTTAGTGTTACAAATATGCAGTATTCGTAATGGAATATTGTTCAAATTTTAGTTTACTTTTTATAAAATGAATTGACGGCTTTACAGTTCGAATCCAATTGTAACCAACTCTAATTCTAGTTCACCTATTTATGTATTAGATATTTTAATCAAGCTGACCTAATTTAGGTAGAAACATGGAATAAATATTTATATCAATATTAAATTGATTTTTAATTTTTAATAATAATCTTAAGTGGTTAATATAAATACAAAAACTAAAGTGGTAATTAATTTCTTATAAGAATAATTTAAAATTAAATTGTGATTGATCCAAGTATGGGCTGTAAATTCTTTTAAAAAAAAAAAAGTATGGACCGTAAATAGGATAGATGTATATGTAATACAAACAAATTTACCTTTTCTTTTTGAAGTTCAAGAATTAGACTTTATTATACATAATGATAGAAAATCTTAATAGAGTTGACTTTTAGAATTAAACTTGTATTTAATGAATAATTAATATTATATATGTTATGATAGTGTCACTTAGGTTCTTGTTAAGGAGCATCAAGATATACTTGAGATGCCTTTTGATATCGTAGAAAACCAGTAAATTCTTATCTACGTTTTAGTTCCATTTAGGGTTTATTTAATACTTGGGCAAAAGTTTGGTTTTCTGGAATTGCATGGAAGCTAAATATTCAAAAATAACAGAAGCATTTTTGTGATTGATGTAAGAGTGACACTATACTTGGTATCATTGAAATTGTGATATTTGTGTATTAGAGCTATAAATTGTGTACTAGCGGACTGAACACATCATGACAATGGACAGCTGAGATGACGCTATACATGTGATTGCACCAAGTATTGCTCTAACACAAGTTTATTAACTATAACCTATCACCGAGTATGATTTCATGTAGTTCTTTTGACTAAGGATGTGGTCTTTTGCCTCTAAACTTCTTATACACACTTCTTTTTTTTTTTTTTTTTGATTAAGAAAGGACCATATCCTTGGTTTTAGGATATGGGGTATTGTGGCATAGGAGCTTGCCAAATCTTTTTATTGTTCAGAACTTCTGTAGCAAATTTAGAACTGACAGAAAGAGGAAAAATGAAAATTAATTCCCAAATATTAAAATTCTAGGCTCTAGGAGTCAGCTTGATTGCTACTAGCTCATTATTGTTGATTGCTTGATTGCTACTAGCTCATTTTTGTTGATTGCTAAACCCTTAGGAGATAAATTGCACATTTTTTAGGATGCTCAATTCTTCTAGCCTTCAGTGCCATCCACGTCTCTTCTGACCTCCAAATTAAAAACTTTGAATATTGCTTGTACGTTGACTTTGCATCACAGATTACAGCAATTAGAGTCCAAGATACTCGTTATCAAACCTTTTTCTTCATTGGCTGATAGATTGAAAAGCAAGAATAACATTTTTTTAGAACCAACTTAGTTTCACCAAAGCCACGCTCTTGGCTGAAGTCACCATTTAGATTAGTCTTGAAATATGGTCCTTTTGGCTTCAAAATGGCATATAAATCTCTTTATAGTACAGATTTGAGAGAAGATTCTATTGTAGGACCATCTGATCTATATTTCTGTAGCCTGGACAGAAATGCAATGACATTGAAATTTTGGGCTTTTGGTGCATATGTTCATTGTTACAATCCTCAACTATTTGAACTTTGTGTGGTATAGTCATTTTGCCAAATAAAAGATTAAGAATGGACTGAATAGCCTGATATAATTGCATGCGGTTCATGGACAATCTATTTCTCGGAGGTATTAACCCAAGTTCTTCCTTTAGCCTTTTCTTAGGTTTAACCAGTTTCTGTGATAGTAGAGACAGTTAGGACCCTTGAGTGTTTCTTGATATAGGAGAAATTTAATAGGTTTAGCGTTCTCTTAATTATTCTTTTTCTTCATTTGCTTGCAGGCTGTAGAGTTCAAGAAATCTGTTTACAAGGAAGTTTTAGCAGCTTTTGCTCCTTATTTTGCATAAATTCATACAGAAAGGCTGACAATTTTATTACTTTTCGTCCAGTGAAATAATCAGTGAATGAATCATGGTATTTGGGGTTAGCATTTGGATACATATGCAATCTCTCCAACAATCTGATATTCTTATACTTCATTGGAAAACCTAGAGTTGGCATGTTATAAAACATCATGTGGAAAATGCCAATTTTGGTGTTGAATTTAAGGGATTAAAGATCTTGCTCATATGATTTAATACTTCCATTTCATGATTGGAGACTGAATGATGTTTATGTGGAACTATTTGTATGACGTCTGCAATTTGTTTTTTCGACAAATCGATGAATGACCTAACTGGCCAGGACTTTCAAATGGCAGTCCTTTTATCCGAATCCCAATCCGAATCCGTACTGTAATTGCTAAGAAAGAAACTCTTCCCTGGTTGTAAGTATCCCAGAGTATTTTCCTGACAGCAAACCACTCTGATGCTGATGGAAATGACCATATATTCCATGTGCTGTTTACAAATAAATTATTTCCCTGACATAATTATTGATGAAGCTTCTATGCTCCTGAAATTGTTTTGTCATGTAACTAGCTTTTGCTCAAGTGTATTCATGGGGAAAAGGCAGCTTCAGAAAGCCATTGCAGCAGACATTAACAGTAGATGGCAGCTGGTACCATTCAGGAATTCCCAGGAAAACTGAGGAAAAGACAGAAGCAACATCTAACTAGTTGATGCAAGATCTTAAGTGGGTTGATCTAGCTGCACAGAGAGCAGTCCGCACAAAATTCAGGAATGGAAGAGTCTTCTGGATGTACATCCTTAACCAAGTCATAACATGTTTTTTAATATGGGACGGAGCTAGTATCTCTAAGTTCAATAACGTATCAAGTTACAGTAAAGATTTGAGGTCTCCAACTGAAAGTTACAAGTTCTTAATGTTAGTGAGGTTATACTGGAGCTAATTCGATTTGAAAACTCGCATATGCATTCTCTTGATAACTACAGCAAGATCAATAGAGCACTCTGGAAACTGAGGATTTTTCCATGACAATTTCTGGACTTTGAAAGCCGGAGTTCAAGCTTCATTCTAAAACATCTCCAGTTGTATAAATTCTTAGTAGACAAAATTGTTCGAACACACAAAAAGATACCGTACCACAATTGACCAGTTATATTTGTATCAAACTGGACTGGAACTCTATGAAATTCTGTCAATACTTCAGGACATGTTCGCTCATAACAGACTGCCAATGTTGATTTCTGAATGCAGGAGCTTTAACCTCTTGCAAAATAGCAAACTCCAATTATGGCCGTGTTATATCATTTACATAACCTCCCAAATGAAAAAAAAAAAAGAAAGACCCGCAACTTTCAAACCATTGTATCAAGTATATTTTTTAATTGGTTGGTGACAACTCCTGCAACAACCTGAGGAGAAAACCTTGTAATCATGTCTTCCCTAGCCTGCCTTGCTTTCGCCTGAGCTTCCTCAACATTAGCCGTTACATGCCTCATTAGATGTTGAAGTTTATCAACAGAAGGTTCAGCCCAGAGATGCCCTTTGAATGGCCCTTCCATAACTTCGGACAGTCTATCAACTGGCAATGGATAGCTATTCTCTTCGGTGAGATACTCCAGTGGCCCAGACCAATTTGTTGCAATGACAGGCAAAGACATAGACATGGCCTCCACAATAGGCCTCCCCCACCCTTCTCCTCTTGATGGAAGAACAAATGCATTGGCTGCTTTATACATTCTTGGCAAATCAATCTGAGCTATGTGGGTATCAATAACATAGATAGCAGGCCAAGACTCTCCTGGTTTTTCTATTTTGGAAGTCCCCAGAAACTCCAAAATCTTATTCCCAAAATCACTATCAGAGTGATATGGATTTGTTAACAAATATAAAGCAACTTCATCAATCCCAGAGAACTCTTTCAGGTATGCTTTCAGCAACACATCCCATCCTTTCCTATACTCCCACTTAAACACACTCAAGAAAATAAATTCCCTTTTCAAATCAGAACCCTTTTTTCTGGCACCTAAAACCAAATCCCCAATTGAGGAAAGATGTAATGGTGTATAATTGGTTGGATCAAAAAACTCCACATCAATAGGCTGACCAATTTTCACAACCTTAGATGCATCAACCCCACTCTTTATAAATGTCGATACATGAAACTCAGTAGGAACCCAAATATAATCCATTTGATTACATCGCCTAACATGTTCAACATTCACTCTATCAGTTTCAAACATTGTTCTACCAATTACAGACATATAACCATTATAACCAGTTGGTGGACAAGGCAAGGTTTGAAACAATGGTGGATACCAAGCACCAGGCTCACTATGACACAATACAATGGTCTCATTCATTCTACATTTGGTTTCGTGAAGGTTAAAAGCCAACTGCTTGATATGAAGAGGCAAACCCTCCCAAAATTCAATAGATTCTAAATCACCATGTTGCTCAACCTTTAACCTAAAGCTGGGTACTTTCGTGTGTTCATTAAGAGCTAACATATAAGACCAAGCTTCTGAGCTATACCCACCACCTGAAAGGAAAGGGGCCATCCATAAAACACAACGGGAAGGAACAGAAATGGGATTTGGTATTAGGGTTTTGGTGGGTTTCTGGAATTGATTAACAAAGCCTAGAATTTTCTGAAGAGCGTTGGGATTTGATGTGAGGACTGATCTTAGGTGGTGGATTCTAATGCAGTTTGTTCTGGTAAAACTAAATGAGATTGCTAAAAAGAGAACTAGTATTGATAATAAGTAAAACAAAAAGGCTCTTGGCTTTAGGGCGAATTTGCTGGTTTTACTGGATTGTGAAGGGTTATAATCATGGGAATCCATACTGAGATAGATTCAACAAACAAAAAAAAAAAAAAAAAAAAGAAAAGAAAAGAAAAAGTTACAGCTTTAAGAGAAGAGAGATCGTTAGGGAAATAAAGAATACCATTGCTGGAGATGAGGATTTGACAATTAAAGAACTATCATTATCATTTCCTAGTTGAAGTAGAAAATCAGAAAGATTGCTCACAAAAACTTGAAATCATTGCTATGCCATGGTTGAAGAGCTAGAAGATATTGTAACTTGCAGTTGCGGAGAAAGAATACCACAATTGGGCTCTGGGTCGGATTGAACTGGTTTCGAATAGAATCATTAATTCGAACTTTGGAGGCCTCTCATATTTGGGCGGGTCAAAAAATTTATGAAGAAATTTCATGCCCACCGTTTTTCCTTAACATTTTTTTTAAAAGATGATAAGATTTTAATTTGAAAGATAAAATTCTAAAAAGAAAGTTGGAGAGTTGAAACTTGAATTTTTTTCAATCTATTGCGTAAAATTAAGAGTGATAGAATTTTAATGGATAATAACTTTAAGTTCGATTTTAATTGTAAAATCTAATAGTCAGATTTTGAAAAAATTGATTAAACCTATTTTTTTAAAAAAACAAATTGGCTAAGTAGAAAGTTAGTGAAATAAAAAAAGTTAGATAAAAAAAAAAGAGGAATGATATTACTGAGAAAATTAAGAAGAAATCGAGTAAGAAAAGGTTGCATGCAGCCGAAGATTCTCTAAAAGTGTTAAGGATTCTCCATTAAGGTGTTAAAAAAGGAGGAAAATAGTGCCTGAAGAACCTATTCATGATTCAACAAATCTGAATCTAAAAACCAGAAGAAAACCTCCATCAAGGAATCTGTTGATCGCGTTTTGAAGGTATTTTTTTTTCTTTAAATTTTTTTGAATAGATATATGTATGAGAAGGTTTTATATAATTTTTTCTTTTTCTATTTTTTTTGGTTATTGTCTAGCTTATTTAAAATAGATATGGAAGATATTTGAAGTATATTTTCTTTATGATTTTTGTATATCAGTATATCTAAAGTACACTATTGATATATCTGCTTTTTCATTGATAAATTTATGTATATCTGTTTTTTCATTGATAAATTTATGTTGTCAGTAGATAGTGTTTTATTACTTTATATATACTTTGTAGTTTATCGATGTTGTAGTTGAATTATTTAATTTTATATAATCTTGATGTTGACTATGAAAAAGATACTATTTAAATACTACAAAGATATGATATATCAGTATACTTTTAAAGTAATTGAAGTTTATTTTATTTTATTTTTTAGAACATGATATTTAAAGTATACTGTTGATATACTAAAACTATATGTTATAACAGTATACATAATTAATTAATACCTATATTTTTATTGATCATTGATAAGGTATAGTTGTTATTAGATAAGATTTGATTCTTTTATATTAGCTTTCTAACTCATACATGCTTTATTTGAAGTCTTGAATTTTTTGAGTAATAATGATACTACATATTAAAAGATATTATTTAGATATTAAAAAGATACTATATATTAGGATACAGTTAAATTGAATGAAATAATTTTTTTTTATTTTTATAAAGTACGATACTTAAAGTATACTGTTGATATACTAAAACTATATGTTATAACAATATATACAATTGATTTATACATGCATTTTTATTGACTATTGATAAGATATAGTTGTTATTAGATAAGATTTGATCTTTTATTTTTTGCTTTCTAGTTGTTTCACTTTTTATTTAAAGTCTTGAATCTTTTGAGTAACTGTAGAGACTTAATGATGAATTGAATGATTTGCATTACATTGATAATGAAGCACAAATTACATACATAGCCAAATCCAAGAAAGGATACAACTAAAGTAAATATTTTTTACAGCTAATATCTATACATGATAAGACTAAGAAAGAGATAAATACATATCATAATACAGCATAATACAAAGAAAAGATTACATCCTTATCACCCTCCCCCCCCTCCTTCTTCAAGCCAATAGTGGGCGAGGCAATAGGCAAAGCTTAGATCAAAGATTAAGAAACTGCCTTATACCTAATGGCTTGGTAAAGATATCCCTAGTTGATCAGCAGTAGAGACGAATGAACTTGGACATTTCCCTTGACCACCTACTTGACCACCTACTCATGAATAAAGTAATAATCAAGCTCAATATGCTTGGTTCGAGCATGAAACACTCGATTAATAGTAAGATATATGGTATTAATATTGTCACACTAAAGAATAGTCTTATGAAGGAAACTGTACCGAGCTCTTTTTATAAAGACTGAATCCATAATAACTTGATTGTAAGATTAGCAACAACCTTGTATTCACTCTCAGTAGAGGAACGAGCAATAGTGGGTTCCTTTTTAGCAGTCCAAAAAATTTTGAAATAAATGGCATAACCATTGGTAGAAGGTCGATCATTAGAACAACACCCCAATTGTTATCAGAAAAGCATTGGAGCTGAGTAGTAGAATCAACAGAAAAGGAAAGTGAATAATACAAATTATGCTTTAAATATCGTAATAAGCGATTAACCGCTTTCCAATGAATGTCAGATGGATTATGCATAAACTGATAAATTCATTTAACAATAAAAGCTATATCAAGCTTGGTAAATGTAGCATACTACAATGCCCCTACTACTTGCCTATACTGATCACAATTACTCAAAATAGAACCTGATGTTTTAGATAACGGTGGAGTAGTAGCCATCAGTGTCGAACAGCTCTTAGCATCCAACAAACCATTCTGATCCGACACGTCATGAATATACTTATATTGACATAAAAAGGTACCCTTGGAAGTATTATTAACCTCAATACCAAGAAAATAATTCAAGGAACCAATATCTCTTATAGGAAATTCAAACTTCAAACGAGAAAGAAAAGATTCAAAAGTGTTGAAGAATTACCAAGAAGGATTATGTCGTCGACATTTACTAATAAAAAGACTGAAGCTAAACCTTGACGAAAGATAAACAATGATGTCTTATCCTTGGAGAATTGAAAACCAAAACCAATAAGAAAAGAGCTCAATTGATTAAACCATTATCGAGGAGCTTGCTTTAGGCCATTAAGAGAGTAATGTAAATGACATACATGGTTCAGGTTCTTACTATCAATAAAGCCTCGAGGTTGTTCCACATACACTGTTTCTTGAAAATTTCCATGAAGAAAGGCATTTGATATGTCAATTTGTTTCATTTCCTATCTATTTATAGTCGCAAAGGCAAGGATCATCTAATAGTTGTAGCCTTAACCACCGAACTAAATGTCTCCTTATTGTCTGTTCTAGATTGTTGATCAAATCCCTTTGCAACAAAACATGCCTTGAAATGAGAGATTATGCCATCTGAATTCCTTTTTATTTTGTAGACCCATTTATTGCCAACCACATTAACATGAGCAGGTCTAGGAACAATACTGCCAGTTTAATTATTTAAAATAGCTTGAATTTCTTCACTCATGGCAGCTCGCCATTCTTTGTGCTTCACAGCTTGGGTAAATTAGGTGGCTTAGG